>NC_136714.1:10912645-11205145 GCF_936440315.1 Barbus barbus
GACATGTCGTTGTTTACAGAGCATGTAGAGGCTGAAGAGTCTTACACTGCTGCTCTGAAAGTGTGTCCTGTGTGCTACAGTAAAGAGAGATCCATACTCTTCTCTAATCGAGCTGCTGCACGCCTGCATCAGGTGAACTTTGGGTGTTTTGTGCAGATATAGAATGCATGTTTTTTTTTTTTTTTTTTTTCTGAACACATTTTGTCACTATGAACTATTGTTTAAATGTTCTCTGAAGACACAGTGTTTGCTTACTGTACTACACCAATGTAGAAATAGCATAACAATGTATGCATATGATTATAAGAGTACTTTTTTGTATGCATATGATTATAAGAGTACTTTGACTTGATAATTTAGCATTTTAGAATATGTTGGAACCAGTCCAATTAAATAAGATTTGATACGATCATTACTTTGAGTGTTGAAATTAGATTTTTCTTCTAGTGTTTTTGTACATAATTATTCAAATATTCCTTTATTCATAGTTTTGCATAACTTTATTCATAATTTTATCTGACAGGATAAAAAAGACAGTGCTATCAGTGACTGCTCTAAAGGTGAGAGAATATCCTGCACACATTGTGTTCTGTATCTAGAGAATGTACACGACTCACAACACACTATTTTTATGTTGCGTCTCTGATGTATATCTTAATTTCCTTTTCCTGTGGAAATGTAATTTGACATTTGAATTACCATGACACAAAGGCATTTGAGAGTGTATTGTCTTGTCTTCCACAGCCATAGAACTAAATCCAAATTATGTCCGTGCCATTCTGCGGAGAGCAGAACTCTACGAGAAGACAGACAAGCTTGATGAAGCTCTAGAGGACTATAAAAATGTCTTGGAGAAAGACCCGGGCATCCCTGCAGCTAGAGAGGCCTGTATGGTGAGCTGTTCTCAGGGTTTTTGACTCCAAGGCCTCCGCTGTCCACAACAACACTGCCTGTTACTGTGAACTACATATTAGGGTTCCCATTCTTTTTAGCCAATGATTTTATACATCACTTTTCCAATTATTAATGATTTACCAGTTAAGGATTACTAAAATCATGAAATGATTACCGTGGACTTTTCCAGGTCTAGAAAACAAACTTTATTTTTTTTTTTTAAATATGTCTTTTCTCATATATCAATGTTTTCCAAGATCATGGGAATCCTGGTTCTTTAAAGTAAAAAAAATTAAATAAAACTTGCTTAGCTTATTTTAAAGCCTGTTTTTGCCTTATTTTAAATCATTTTAAGTCATGTTGAGGCCCACTTGGAAGTCTTCTGAGGCCCCCTAGTGGGCCTAGGCCCTTTCTTGAGAGCCTCTGTTCTACATGATTATCATTTAAGCGATAGTTCACCCAGAATGAAATTACTCGCCCTCATGTCGTTCCAAACCCATGAGACCTTCATTCATCTTCAGAACACCAAATATATTATTTTTGATGAACCTGCATAGACAGCAATGCAACTACCACGTTCAAGGCCCAGAAAGGTTCAAGCCCATTTAAGCTTGAATATGTCTATAATCTAATGCATGTGTTGCATTGTCATTTGAAAATTACATTTGTCTGATTCATTTTAATATTTCATGATCTCAAATCAACAGCCTCAAATATGGTGTTTTGTGCACAATGAATGAATGAAAATGTAGTTTGAAACAACTTAAGAATGAGCAATTGAAACTGATTGAAACTTGAAAAATTAAACTGAAACTTTTTTTTTTTTCCTTTTAAGAAATTGAGACTCTGGTTGAGTTTTTCTATTTCTCTTTCACAGCGATTGCCACGGCAAATTGAGGAGCGAAACGAGAAGCTGAAAGAAGAGATGATGAGTATGATTACATTTTCTTATAAAAAGTGTATTGTGATTATTTTGACTCGTATTACAATTGTGACATTTCATATAAAAACGTTCTCTATTGCTACCTCTGAGACCTCTGAGGGAGGTCACTCTTGGGTTCACTCTTTAACCAACTTTTCTTTAATCAACTAACACTACAAGTTACAATACAAATATTGGCATCTTAAATTATTCTTTCAATGTTCAAATCCTCAAGCTTTTATTTTTGTCTTATATTGGAGAAATAAGGTAAACTTTTGTCCACAAAAATGTTGGAAATTATGCAAGTTTGAATAAAGTGAACCTAGCACACATTGTGTTCCCAAATGCAATAAAAACAATAAAATTGCAGCGTTTGACTTGATAATCACAATATTCTGAATACTTCAGCACACAAAAGCACATGTAACCCCCCCCCAAAAAAAATAAATAAATAAAATGAAATTAGTATGCATGACTACACTGTAATTTAGCAACACTCATAAGGCTGCAGAAAGGGTGAGTGCTTCAGTGCAACAGTGCTCTTCATTTTGAAGGTTGTCTGGATAAAAGGCACACAGTTGCTATTAAGCATATTGCTCTTAGAAAGTTCTAGCCTGATCCATTAATTAGTAGGTTTCAAAGAGTTCTTTCAAACTGAAGAACCTTGGATTGAAAAAAAAGCCCTTGTTGCATAAATCATATTTAATGCAGTCTTCCTGAATTTTCCATTTCCACTAGACCATAAATTGCACTGCATTGAGACAAAGGCTTGCATTGAGACAAAGGCTGTATGATAATTGGCCACACTCTATCATTTTAGTTTTAAAAATGCTTCATGAAAATGCTTCAAAAAAAAAAAAATTCTAAAACAACAGCACAGTCATGAAACTGCAGTTACTGGAGTGACTGATAAATGCCAAAATATTTCTTGTCATAATTCACATTTATTATTATTATTATTAATAATACATTATCTATTTTTAGCTGTTATTTTAATTCTTATGTTTAATAATTTTGTCAAAATGCAGAATGGTTATAAATAACAATAACATTAATAATAAAGGTGATAGAATAATAATAAGTTATATATTTATAAACTTAATTCTAATGTCTAAGGATTATTTTATTACTATATCAAAAAGAGAGAAATTATTAAAAACAACAACGGTTTATATATCAATTATCAGACAATGAAGCATTAATAAGTTGGTATTAATATTGGTCAAGCTGATCTCTAATAAAATAGAAAATTAATCTGTTTCTCTAGTAGACATTTAAAGCTATAACTAAGTAGTGTAGCATTGATTTGCACAGTTTTCTGGTTTTGCATTACTGAGTCTTTCTCAGAGCACATGCTGGTTTTGTCTGTTTCAAGGTATTATTAATAAATGTTGCAGGCACTGTATGTTTCCTCAAAGGATCAGATTTCCAGTTTGAGGTAAAAACTGTTGCTGTCAGGCTGAATTTCCTGCAGTTCACAGTGAGGGTGTTGCTGCTCAATACTTCATATTGATCTCACTGCAGTCCAGTCACAGAGACAAAGCTCTCCACAATCACTTTATACCTTTAGACTCTTCAACCTTTTTTCGGACCAAGGACCCCTTTGTGGTAGAGAGTTGGAAGCAGGGAGACCCCCCTTACATTTTGCATAAAATTAAGTGTTGTATTTAAAGCCTAGCCTATGAAACAGCACCATTTAGTACCATATTCATGTATTTACACACTTTATTATAAGGCTTCAATTGATTGCAACTCTAATAACTTGTTCATTATTGATGTAGAGTCATGTCATACTTTACATTTACATTTTATTTAATGTATTTTAGTGTAGGAGCCGGGAGGGATAAACATTTTGACCAGCTTTTAGCTGTTAATATAATTTTGTTCAAAGAATATTTTCTTTTTTAAGAAATTCATTCTTAAAGCATTTATTCAGGAATAATTCGTTAAATCGATCAAATCTGACATATAAGACATTATTACAAAAGATGACACTTTCAACATGTTTTTTCTTGAAAACCAAATCAGCAAATTAGACTTTTGAAGGATCATGTGACACTAAAGATTGGAATAATGGCTGCTGAAAATTCAGCTTTGCCATCACAGGAATAAATTACATTTTTAAATATATAAATGTAAATATATTTTACAATATTTCAGTTTTTACTGAACGTATAAAGGCAGTCTTGGTCAGCAGTTTTTTTTTAACTACCTGTTAAAGACCACTTCTGTATTCATAGCTTTTTGTTGTTGGCAGATCATTTATTTGCCATCTCTTTTTCTTCTCAGGTAAGCTGAAGGACTTGGGCAACATGATGCTACGACCCTTTGGTCTCTCCACCTCCAACTTCCAGGTTAACCAAGACACCAACACAGGATCCTACTCCATTAATTTTGTTCAGAATCCCAATAACAACAACAGATAGCTATTCAGAGCCGTTTTATAGAGTGGCACAACAGTGAACTGCCCCAAGTGTCAAGTCACTCTCTGACTATTCAATATATGCCCAGTCTGCAGTCTTCTTTGATATAATGTAAAGCTGTTTTTCCATTGATCAATTGAATTATCAGCTCATGTCAAGTGGTTTTTGATTTTTGGGGAACTTGTAAGCCTGTGTTATATAGATAGTTTTTTGGCATGCCAGAATGTTACATTTGCTGTGACGCTGGTGTCAGTGATCCAGACTGTCAATCATGAGCAATGAGATAATAGGCCTTCATCACTTCACCCTTCCCTGCGTTCACATTAAACCAGCGGATCCTGCGTGCATTGTCTGTTGTGTAATTTCTTGGATGTGATTAATACAGCATGATTTATTACTAAAGAATACACAGAACACACAGCTTGGTACAAGGCAAAAAACAGGTTTAATTTAATAGAGATGTACATTTAATACAATAATAAAACAAATTTACGCCCACGACCACCATCTTCATATGTATAGTCGGGAGAACGCACCGATTGTACTGAAACGCACATATGTACAACAGCGAGACTGAAAGTGTGAGCACGTCAAGCAGCTGTTTCTCGCTCGAAATTCCCTTTTTACAGGCCTCAGGTTGAGCGTGTGCAATGAATAATGCTAACAGGAAAACCTTGAAGCAAAGACTGAGACATAGAAAAGATGTGTTCTTACTGTCATGTTCGACTTATAATAAGAAAATAATTTATAAACGGAGGGGAGCACAAAAAAAGTGGGTCGGTGTGATTTGTAACGGTGTACAGATTGCATTGATCAATGAATGTGTGGTGTGCCACAGAGTGGAAAACTTCAAGCTCTCTTCAGAACAGTCTAGACTGTATTAAGGCTCAGAATTTCTCAATATAAAGGAGCACAGATGCTGGGAAAGAACACAGGGATTTTATCTAAGACTAGAAGCACAATAAGATCCAATCTTCGGTCATTGTACTGTGAAGCATAGCACATGCAATATTTATTGCATTTTTACATCAATTTTTATTTTATTTTATAAGTCATCTCTTTCATTACAAACACTTAAAACCCTGCTTTAACGTGTGCTGGATCACCACCTACAATCCACAATGGCCGTAACTCCCCTGTGCTGTTCAGTATTTGCAAGTGTCCTTTCACATGCTTTAAACAAAAGCCTGCGTAAAGAAAAATCTGGTTTGAAAAATTCATTTCAGCATGACGGATCGGGAAATAGGTGGAGTCTTTAATTCATTGTTATAAATATATAATTATTTTCTTAAATAAAATAATTTCTCCATTACACCTGCTTCTCCAAATGTGGATGGCTCCTCTCATCTGACTGGCTCTTGACCAATGGCAGTGCTTTGGGCAACGGACCAATCAGCAGCCCTTCAGAGTTGCAGCACTGGGGAAGGGGGGAAAAAAACAAAAGATGGTCAGAATTAAACTCAAACAGGATTATTAAATTATATTAAAAAGAAAACTCTATACACTTTGAGAGTTAATGTAAGATTCTAAGATCTTCAAAAAAAAAAATTATCCCGTGTAACCTATATTTTAGCATCATCCACTGCTAATAATAGAAATTAATTCACTTTTCAGAAATTGCTTAATTTCAGTTATCTAATGTTTAAAGAGAAAATCAGCTTCTAACTGTATTGGTACAGTGGGCCATTGCACTAACAATAACAGAGAATAATAACACTGAAGTTCAGGCATATTCTTTTTGCTTTGACACAATTTACATTGTTAAAAGCGATATATAAATACAGGCGACTTTCATCTACGAAAAATGATTGATTTGCTTCCTGGTCCATAACTGACATTATTGGTTCACAGAATTTCACAAAGTCTCTAGAAACAAATGAGCTGATAAGTGTGTTATTATTTTTTACATTTTCAATTTGCAGATGAATATTTCCTCATATGAAGCCAGGTAGGGTAACTAATTTTCTTTCAACATTTGATGTTTCTTCCATGTATTTTCAAATCAAATCAAACATATTATAGAATTAAGGTCTCTTTACATTAAAGTGTCATGTCATGCATAACTGTTTTTCCATTGTAATGTCAGATCATATAAATCCAAGAAAACGTGGACGCTGAAAACATGAAGACAAACTCACACAGCAGAGATCCGCTGAAATGTCAAATCACTAAAACTATTTGACAACCCTGTGTATCTTAATTTATTTACTGAATGATGTGTAATTACAGTCTGGCACATTTTGGTTCAGTCTGCCCTACGGTTTTCTCATCTGTTTGCAGGTATGAAAATCTGTTCCATTTTAGTTCATTGCGAAATGACACTAGTTTGGTTGGGCTGTCAAGTGAGTTTTTCTTTTGTTTTTCATTTGAGAAACATGGAAAAACAGCTTTTCCCAAAACAGGGTTGTGCACTAGGCTACACCGGAGACAAATATGGTTTTGGAGTGAGAAATGGTATTAAGAAGATAAAATATGAAAATAATGACGACTAGATAAAATTCTTGAAGTTCACAGTTTATTTATATACTCTTAAAACATCAGAAAACATGTACACAATATCTTCAACTGTTACTTTTTTTTCAATGGTTTTACAGCATTCTCTGACCTGCAAACAGATAGAAATAATAAAAGTAAAAAATAAAATGCTGAAATGAAAAAGCCAACCACCAAAATAAATACCATTTTTACTCCTTTACGCAAACCTCCGTCAGTCAGTCAGTGTGGCCTACCAAGCACTGGTTTTTGTTTTTCCTCAAGTCATCAATCTCTACCTGCTAAAGTCATATGTGGAAAGCCCAAGATATCTTACAGTATATCGCTTCTCAGATGTGTAAATATAACTGGACAGTTTAAGATGCTTATGGATATGCAATGCAAGGACATAACCATGATTACAGACAAGAAAAAATAAAAAAGAGATAATGCTCTTCCACACAAATAAAATCACTGGTTCTCAGCATTGAAATAAGATCCAAGCCATTCATCTTCAGTTCAGTCAGGCAAAATACATTTTGAACAATTTACATACAAGACCTTCAGCCCTATTTTGCAAATAGTGAAATGACAGAAAATAAAGTTAAGGCACAACAAATAAATTTAAAAACACAATCCTTAGCAAAACATTTCAGATGAGAGAATGAATACTGGAATCAGAACAAATCACTGAACAACTAAACCAGCCAGAGGCCCATAATTATGATGAACATATTCACACATATGAGAACTGCTGCCTTGTGCGCCAATGCCCCACTTTGCAGCGGGACACCTCAGTTGACAAGTGTTTTCATTGAGTTACTTAATGGAACTCATTTTAAAAGAGTTTTGCATTCCACTGCAGCTACATCAAAACTTAGGTTTGCCTCTCGATGTGATATGCCTAAATTGGACAAACATATGGAGCCATACAAAAGGTGCTCATAAATCCATTTAACACGTATGCACTCCCACATTCATGCAAAAATGAAGTCGGGTTGGCTGAGTAACAGGAACATTTTCGCCATAATCAGACGTATAAAAAGCAGTCTAAGACGCAAACATGTGACAACGGCAGGAGGGAGCAAAACAAGTGGAGAAAAAGAAAAAGAAGCTGCGAACAGGGCAAGTAGATTAGGGAGGAATGAGCTTGAGAAGCAGATGTTGTAGCTGCGAGGGGTGGGGAAAGAGGACGCACAGACAGGCTGGCAGGTTTCTCCGTGTCTGAGGTGGTACTCTCTGCGTTTACAGAGTCGCTGTGCTCTCCTCACAGTGGCACTTGAGGTGACTTCGGCTTACAGGCACCTCCCCCGTAACAGCAGTGCGACTGGCCGCAAAGCCAAGGCTGGCCAAGAGCCACACTCAGATCAACAGCCGTCTGCTCAGATCACTGCACTTGGATTAGTTGTCTCAGAACATCTGAGAAAGATCAGCACCAATTAAGTCCCTTTTTCTACCTGAGCGAGGCACTACCCAGCAAGGTCAACTTTGTTACACAACTTCCACGATAAAAGAAAACAATTCAAGGATGGCCTAAGTGAAATCCAAGACTCGAGTTCATGTAAGGGAGATTGGACATAAGGACTCTGACGTCTAGAAACACTGTAGTGATAGAAAATGCAGCAAGAATCTGAACCTATAACACTTTCTCTGATCATCCAAAAGGAAGTATTAACTGTGCTAAATTAGGGATTCAGATTAAGTAGCAGTCGACCAGCCACTGTTTAGTTGGTTTGAGAATGGGTTCAAGCAGACATTTTAATTTTCTCACATGCCTAATTCTTTAGCCCAAAGCTAATCAAGCTAAAAAAAAACTAAAAAAAAACCTCTTTTCATGTTTACAGGGACCTTCGACAGCAGGCATTGACCAAGAACAACTAAGTTCAAGGCAAACAAATATTGTTACCACTCAAGAACCCATAAAACCTTTTCCTAAAAATCTCCATCATCTGTTTTCAGTATAATAAATGTATGATGATATGACAAGATCAAAAGACTGATTACATAGGGGCTGAACACTAGATACTTGAGATGAGAACCGTTTGCTTTCATTCTCTCAATTCAATGCCCTTCTCTCGCTTTCTCATCGAAAATAAATTAGTCATGGTTGCCTTTTCTGGATTTCACTCTGGAAGCTGACTGGGTACAGCAAAGTTTGAGAGATGTCAGAAGGGGTACAGGGCCAACTCAAATGCCTATTTTTCCTACCTTACCAAGGCACACCACCTCACGTCTCAAACTGAGTTAGCAAGGCTCGGACCTCGGGTGTGAGCTGCTTGGCAGCCTTTGCGGCCTCAGTGATGGCTTTACGATACAGGCCCTTTCTCTTCTTGTCAAAGCGAGACTGGAAGTTTTCTAGAAATGGGGCAAGTTGAGTAATGGCCAGGAAGGAAGTGGTGGGTGACCCAAACCAAGAGACCCGGGCCTCCTGCCTGACTAAGAGCCCATTATCTTTGCGACTCACTGTGATGGCTAGGATGCGGGCGGGCCACCAAGGGAAGCCAAGGATTTTGGCCCAAACAATGTCCCCTACACAAATTGTCTTGCCATCCAGGGCAACACACTTTGTGACGTTTTTGGAAAAGACGGCAGCTTTGAGGGATTTACTGCGCTTTTTTTCATCCTTAGGAGCAGGGGGAGATGCAGAGGCAAAAGCGGAGGATGTGCCAGGGGCAGGGGCCGATCGCAAATCACCAGGAGGGGGGAAGTCAAATGTTTCGGTAGAGCTACACTCAGAGTTTGATGACTTTAAGTCATCTGCACTATCGAAGCTGCACATGGAGGTACTAGAGGAGTCGGGATGGCTGGGGTTAAGGGTCATGTAGACCACTAGATTACCAGCCTTGCTCCCACGCGTCTCCCGCTTTTCCTCCTGCCCCTCCTGATCCTCTGGCTCAGCTTGGGGTTCCCTGTATTCCGGGGCTGGGAGGGGCTCGGTTTGGGCCTGGCTGAGCAGGGACACGATTGCTTTTTCTGGCCTCTGGGGCTCTACAGCTGTGGCGACTTGTCTTACAGAGCAGGAGGAGGAGGAGGAGCGTGTGGAGGTGCAGCGGGGCACGGCTGGTTTAGGCAGCGGTAAACGGCCCCCTCCCGGCACTTTCTCCAAGCAAGGCGGCTTACATGAGGAAGAATTGTTCTCTTCGTTACGGTACCTTTGGGGCTTGATGCGCATCCTGGGTGGCAGGGGGTTGGAACCTGGACCTCCTCCACTGATCTGCTGCAGTCGCCTGGTGAAGTGGACCTTTTGGTGGGCTTCCTGGAGGGCAGCAGCCCTGGTTATGGCCTTGGTGTTCCCGCTACTGCCTGTGACTGTCTCTCTCTGTCTTCTATGAGCCTTGGCCATCTTCAGCACCTCTCGTGCTTTGGAATGGTCAACGTTTTTGCTCTGAAGCACTTTTTTGGCATTGAGCTGCACTCGAGAGTTGGCCGAGGACGTGGTTGTAGTAGACACCCCCTTGACCATTTTGTTCCCTGCAGCTGCACCTTTGACCTGACTATGGCCCAGAGAAGAGGTGTTGGCCGACGACACCCGTACAGCCGAACCCTGCCGTTTGGGCCCATCAGTACCACGGCCCTTCTCGTCAGAACGTGGATCACTACGAGGCCGCTTACCAGCAGCTGCCGCTGCACTGTCATTACGGCGTCTTTTGGCATCGTCACTTCGGCAGTCTGAAATGGGGCCTCTGCGTGTCTCACGCTTGTCCCCTTGCACCACAGCCCCTTTACATTTATCACACAGAACTTGTCTTGGTCGGAGCTTGATGGCATTCATTATAGAAGTGGGCTCCTCTCTATACAGCCTACGCTTGGGCCGCTTGATTTTGCGTGGTAGAGGCTGAGGTAAAGACTGGTTGTAGGTGTCCCTGATGAACAGTGGAGGTGGATAGGGGGCCCCCTCCTGAAACAAAGGAGGTGCTTTTGAGGTCCATGGGTTAGGTTGAGGGTTGGGATAGGGCTGGGGCGCTGCAGGAGTCTCAGCAGGTTCCTTCAGAGGGGCATCCGGAGCATCCGCAGGGTACTTAATGGGGGCATCACCAGATCCTTGAGTGACACCCTTATCTGTCTCTGACTGGAATGCTTCGGTCTTTAGCTGCATAGATTCTGGTTTGTCCTTATACTCTCTCTTGGGGAACACGGTTATAGGAATCCCATAAGGTCCAAACCTGAGGTACAGAAGAGGAGAAACGACTAAGATTAAACTCAATGTGGATGGGGTCTAATCCCTGTTTTCTCAAATCTAAAAAAAAAATTCAAGTATGCACTACTATATTACAGCTACTCATATGCAATAAAAAAATAGATTCATATTTGTTTGTTCTATCATACAACTGAAGAATTACTGTGACGTCTTAAAGCAGGCATTATTTTGCATCAGTCACATTATTGCTCTATTTTTATTTAAATGTCATTTCATCTTGTCGTGTTTGTATTCATGAGATGAGACTGATGATTAACTGACAAAGCAGGGGTACAGATTATTTTTTGCAACAATAATACAGTTCCATACAACAAAGAAAAAGCATGATAGGATAAAATGCCACTTCAGCTGACTGAAATACATGATAGGATAAAATGCCTCCAACTGTAGTGGCTTTAGTTTTCAAAATTACAGTATTCTTTCCTAGTGTAGTATATTTTATTACATTACAATAGTATATACACCTCTACAAAAGGAGGAAGAACAGTCAAGTCTAAAAAATGAACAAACCATTCCTACTTTGTCTGAAACCTGATCTTGTTTGGCTCAAAACATGATATTAGAAGTAACGCACAATGAAGCAACATTGCTAACAAAACGTTATACTAAAACGTGCTTGGATGTCAAAAACAGACACTTGGGCCTGAAAGAACCATTATCTGTGGCAATCACCCTGTTCACAATTTTCATTGTATATCCAATGTGGGTCAAGAAGAACTTACTCCACAATCATATATATTCTGCAAAGTACTAACCACCAAACAGCTTATTTCAGAAGTGAATTGGCACACACTGGTCCAGCTTTAGCTTTAATAAGCACACAAAAAATTCATTTCCATCTAATACACGATACTTATGTGTGTCAAAATTAGATAATTTATATTTTTTATCTATTTTGCATTCCGTCTTGTAGAAAAAGAGAGTGTAAAGAATGTGCCCTGGAAATACTGCCCAATAAAAAAGGGTTGAGTTTGTGATCTGTTAACTGGTAGACGAATATACATTGTACCTAACTTGCAGTAGCTAGCACTAGGAGGGAGTGATCCGACAATCCTGAGATATGATTCTCCCATTAGACGTTTCATTCAGAAACTGGGAATGATCTAATGTTGAAAAATGCAAATGAAGATAGTCTTTAGAGCAGAAGCTAAAAATAAACTGGAGTGGACAGTATGTCTGGCAAACCACTTCAACGCCATGACACTGACTGTTTCAAGTTCACTCCGTGTACTGCGGCTGTTACACCACAGAGGAAGAGTGGGACCTTCAGAAGGAAATTATTCCACACCCAGGACATTAGCTGCTTTTAAACAATTATAGAATGAATAGCCATCTATCCATCCGTCACCACGTCCATCTTGTGTCACCACTTCAAAACATCAGCAATTACACTAACCCATTAAAGAAAAAATGGAAATTGACGAAAGGAAGCTTGAGTTTTTCCCCACACCCTCACAGATGCCTTACTCACAGGAAGCATGAAATTAGCTGAGCTAGTGACACTTTCTCAATTAAGAACATCTTTTTGCTTCTGTTTGAGATTCAGAGCTGTAACGCATTTAATCATTAACATGTTAAACTAAAAAAAAACAATGCTGTGGGCCTTATACGAAGACTTAAGTTAAACTTAAGTGGCAGCATCTGTGACATGCTGTGAAGTACAAAACATGATTTCAACAAACTTTTCAACCAATAATTGTTTAAAATAGTAGTCTGCTATCTATGTCAGGGTTTCCCAAATGGGGTATCGCAAACAACTAGCAGGTTTGTGAGGGAACTACAGGGGTTCCTGAGTTGAGCTAATAATTAAATTAAATGTAAAATTAAAGTATGGACCTTCACGATCATCGCAATACAGCTTAGTGTGATTATCAAATCAAATGCTGCCATTTAATTAAATAACTTAAATTATTAAATATAAATGACATTTAATTAAATAGTAAAGTCTGATGTGTTGCGTTACAGAGTGAAGTGATTCAGTGTTTCCAGCATCTCGGAATGGCTCGGTTCACAGCGAATGCACTGCAGTAAACTCTATAGCAGCATTTGCTGTAAGTTTAAAGTGCAAATGGGAATGCAATGTACGTTACGTTTACTTTATTTACACATTTGCATATTTTCAGACATTTTTGTGCACAATTCTACAGCATTTCAATTGCATTCCACCAAAATAAAAGCTTGAGAATTTATGTTCAAAGCTTCAGGGTTTAGGCATTTGTAAGTGAATTTAAAACAATTATTAGTATTGTAAACTGTGGTGTAAAATAAAGTTACTATTACTAGAGTTATTAATAAAAAAAACATTTTTTTTACATTACAATTGTAATTTACAGCAGTAATGTCTTTCTTGGGGAAAAAAAAGAAGTTAAAAATGAACGTTTTTATTAGGTTTGATTGGGTTCTTAAAACACTAATGTGAATACAATGTGGACTTAGACACTATCACAACTAAAAAGAAATTTAAATAGTTTAGCTAGTTTAAATATATTTTTTTACTTGCATGTCATATGTCATTGGCGTTAGGCTAAAGATGATGGGCATCTTTGGAATATGCCCACTGCATCATTTCAATCCTGTAATGACTGATTGCTTTCGATTTTATGGTTTATCAGCATTGAGAAATTTCTCAAAGTTTCCAGGTGATGTAATAAAAACTTCCTAACAATGTTGCTGCACAAGTTCTTCAGGACACATTCCCTACACAAGAACGTTTCGTGTTGACTTATCGCATGTGAGAATTGAACTGAGAGACTGGAGATCACACTAGAAATTGGGCTCTGCTATGATTCATCCCTGACACCGAGAGAAAAATGTGTGAACGAGGGTGTTGAGACAGACAAGTTGTGGGAGCAATTTGTAGGGTGTTAATCACCAGCATAACACTGCCGCCCCCCCCCAAGTTATTATGATCATGAATACCTAGTTACATGCAGTGGTGGAAATGGGGGGGGGACGCGGGGGGGACGGAGTCCAGGGAGTGAATTTCGAGGGGGGACGGCGTTTCATTTCCAACTGGTTAGATTTATTTGAAAATTAAAATGATTTCTATATTATATCCATTCAGAAGACTACAAAAGCGATCCCAGTTCTGCATAAACCGTAGTGCAGTGCAGACTAAACAAAATGTAGCGGGATATTTGTGTCTATGGTTTGCTGGGCAATGCCGTCTTTGATTGGCCATCAAGAGCAGACTGCAGCCAATGGAAATGCTTCTCTATTGCTGCGCATGCTGCTCCTCACAGCACAGATCCTGACAGCAGACTGCAGTTTGTCATTCATTGTAACAAACAAAGTGTAGAAATAATAGATTCAGTTTGCAGTGTAGAGAGCTTCATTCACTAAAATAGAAGTTTGTGAGATCGCGATGAACTTAATGATTATAAAGAGTTTGAAAATGTGAAATTTAATTAATACAACAGATTTATACATTATTGATTTTATTCAAAAGTTAAAATAAAGTGACTTACATTTTAGGAACACTTGTCTGATCTGTTGAGAACTATTTTGTTGATGAAATAAAGTCACAGCTGAGCCACTGCGCATCTCCAAGCAAACAGCGCTGTTTCGATTATGAATGAATCTTTGTTTTTGAACAAATCTAGTGAGTCAATGATTCAATGACCCATTCATAAAGAAAGTCACTTGCTTCATTCCTTAATGAATCAGCAGTTTGAACGAATCGATTAGATGAATGATTCAGTGACAGACAGGGACTTGCTGCCACCTACTGGGAGTTTCATTTTTAAAGTATCAATTTTAATTGTTTAATGTTTCTGTATTCAATCTCATAACATTGTTTTTATTAAATGTATTAATGCCACCTCTGAGTCTTGTTAAAAAGTCTGTAAATATTCCACATTTGTGCTCTTCTGCTCCGTGCAAAGATTAATTGTTGATGCTGATTTCAGGTCTTCCTGATTGTATCTTATTATTTTAAATGAATTTATTGTTTAATAATGTATTTATTTATTTTTTACAAAAAGTTAATAAATCTAATTTTGGCACAACATATGACATACATTTAATAAAGATAAAAATGGCATTACAAAGGTTAAAAAAATACTTTGAGTCAAACATCACCTTATAATAGTAAGTTTAATTTCTGTCATTGATCAGAAGGTGTTCCTAATTTCTTTATTTATTTTTTTAAGTAGAAGCACTAGTGCTCCTGAAAAGAAACGTAAGTGTTGAGTCCTTAAGAATGTAATGTTACCTTTTAAAACTAATTGAAAAGGTTTTTGCAAAGTGTAAACTATTAAATATAATCTACAAATCATGCAATACTGTACTGCTAAATAAGACGTGTTTTGAGGGCTTAGCTAATCAGGCCAATGAGAGACAATCATTCTAATATTTTATGAAATCATTAGTTCATTTCACTAATCAATATTTTTTTGTTTGTTTTTTATTAAACACAAGAGGTCATTAATAATAATTATATTATAAGATGCACAAATTCAAACACAACGCATCTTTAATTTGGGCAGAATTGCAGGTGCCTGTCTTAATGTACAAGAAGGTTTAGAGAAAATATGACATAAGTTCTTAATAAATGTTTTCATAGATTATAAATGTTTTTATGATAAAATACATCCGAAAGGTAATCTAAAATTACCATTGTTAACCACCCCCCCCTCCCCCTCCAAGTTAGAGTCCCCCCAGTAAATATCGGCCATTTCCACCACTGGTTACATGTTAAAGTCAAGTAGTGACAGCAGTGTCCTGTAATGACAGGCTTCAATGTTTGTGTGTTTATTCTTGTGTAATGTCATTTTTATGGCCTGGATTACTTTCTAAAATTAATCTGTTGCATATCACAGTTTATACAGTTTATTAAAATGTTATTTAGAAAAAAGTAAAGGATGGTGGCCGTTCACACTAAAATAGCACAGACAAAAACAGTAACATTAATAGCTTAATCTTTATAAAGAATAAAGCTATAATCCAAACTATAGTGACAGTTCATACCATGAACTAAAAGATAATTTCTAAACCAATATGTAATGGTGAAGATGCTGTTTATCTTTCTGACAGCTTTGGGAAGCATGCTGGCTGTACAACTGCAATTTCTTTGCACAAATACCGTGTTTACCTTTTCGAAAGGTCCATGAGTACCCCGGAGAAGATCTTCTCGCCCAAGCGAAACGACACCACGAGCGCATCGTCGATGATGTGATCCAGCGTGACTCGCACCTCGGAGCCGAGCATCAGGCGCTCGACGGCGCCGGGCTCCGCCAGACACAGAACCGGGTCTTTCGTCTCCGCCGACTCGCTGTCGGGGTCGCTGAGGTCCGTTTTGAAGCTCTGCTGATGAAGAGGATGCGAGCGCACTTCCTCCGCCTCTGCTGCTGAGATGAGCGACTGATCCACCACCGCTGGAAGTTCTGGAGAGTCCTTACTGGAAACAGTAGAGAAGTCACTCATGCAGCTCTGACCCACCGATTCTCCCAGCGAGGTCTCCTCCGCAGCGGACAGGGAGTCCAGGTGGTCTGAGGGGTGCGGGATGTCATGGAAAGCATCCTCGTGAGTTTTGAGTTCCGACCCGGGAGCAACGGTTGCGGGTTCGGGATCGGGCTGCGTGAAGCCTATGAGTTCACACTCCAGATCGGTAGGATGGCTTGACGCGGGATTGGACTCGTATTCGACAGCCAGAGACAGTCCGGCTTTGGGCTCCGACGGAACCTGAGCGGGAAGGGAATGCAAGAAGACCACAGAGGGCTGGGAGTCTGAGATGGAGCTGGGGAGCAGAAGGCAGGGGCTGGATTCGAGAGCACTGACCTCGTTTGCAGCCTCCACCTTCGGCGAGAAAGATTCCTCGTAATCTGTGCACCTGTAGTCCATGAGCACGGGCTGCTCGGCTGTGCCCAGGTAGCCCCAGGACCCCCCCGTCTCGGTGCGCTCTCCGTCCGCATGGGCAGAGAGGGCTGTTCCCGCGGCTTGAAGGTCCGGCCTTCTGATTTCCATTTGGACCTGGCTGCATTCCTGAACTGCATCCACATCCTCGGGTCGGTGACAAAGCTCCATTTCCGGGACGGAGTGGGCCTCTAGGTCGACCACATGCTCTCCTGGCTCGGGTTCGTAGTCCACCCCGTCCCCCGCTGTTGTTGATGCCGCAGCAGCTCCTGGCTCCGCAGCCACGGCCGCCATTTTCTTTCCGCTTTGCAACTACTACTTGGCCCAGTCCTCCTGATAAGATAAGTGCCCGCCCACTTACAACTACTGACACTTCCCATTGGCTCCTTCAACGTGTGGTTTTCATTGGTTGGCTCATGTTCTTGCCGTTCAGAGGAAATCCCTTGAAACACTATTGTGATTGGCTTCTATTATGTCAATATTCTTTATTATGAAGATACAACTTTGGCGCCACCAGGGGCGATGTTGAGTTGTATATTTAGTTGGTGTGGTCCATTTTTTGTTATTGCCAACTAGTGTCATTAACAAAATCTTGAAATTAAAGTTGAAATTAAATTAAATTAAATTAAATTAAATATATTAGACGAAAGATAAAAAAAAAAACAGGAACGAAAATGAGATGTTGATTTTACAACTAATTGATTTTTTTAAGTTTAATTATTACACATGATTATACATTCATTATATATGTATTATACTGTATATGTATTCACATACATTATGTATACATTCGAATATATTTTAAGATCTTGCTAATTACCTATAAGGCCCTGAATGGTTTGGCACCTCAGTATTTGAGTGAGCTCTTATCGCATTATAATGATAGTCCTTCACGTCCCCTGCAATCTCAAAACTCTGGCCATTTGATAATACCTAGAATATCAAAATCAGCTGCTGGTGGGAGATTGTTTTCCTATTTAGCTTCCCAAACTCTGGAACTATCTACCTAACACTGTTCGGGAAGCAGACACACTCTGTCTGTTTAAATCTAGATTAAAGACCCATCTCTTTAACCTGGTTTACACATAATACACTATCACATTTCTATAATTCAGATCCGTTAAATGATTGTTAGGTTGCATTAATTAGGTCAACTGGAACCGGGAACACTTCCCAAAACACCTGATGTACTTGTTACATTGTTAGAAGAATGGCATCTACGCTAATATTAGTCTGTTTCTTTCTTATTCCGAGGTCACCGTAGCCACCCAGATCCAGACTGTATCCAGATCAGATGGTGGATCAGCACCTAGAGATGACCTCTAGAGCCAGGACACAAGCCACAGAGACTGATCCCCAGTGAAGACCCTGTCTCCAAGACGGCCATCGGGACAAGACCACAGGAACCAGATGAGTCCTTTGCACAATCTGATTCTGCTTTAGCCTAGATTTAAACGGCTGATTTTGTCTGGCCAGAGGAGAATGACACTATTTCGACAAACTATTTCCCCGTCTAAATACTGTAAAGCTGATATAAAGCCATGTAGCTTTATATCAAGCCAATGTAAAGCTGCTTTGACACAATTTGCATTGTTAAAAGCGCTATACAAATAATATTGACTTGACATAATAATAATAATAATAAAATAATATAAATGTACTAAAATGAAAACCGAAATTACAAAATTAAAAACTATTTCAAAATATGAATACTATAACATATTCCCTCAATGTCACTATGTCATGTAAGTGAAACACTCTCTGAAAATTTGGGTTTTATTAAAATTTATAAATGTGTTTTTTATTCAGAATGGTTCATAGAGTAATGAACTATGAACCATTTGGTTAATGGATAACTTCACTTGTAAAATGTAGCTATTTAATGAGCTAAAGTGTGGTATTGATTCATAAAAATTTTAATGTGCGCCAATGCCATCTAGCTTTCAGAAGTCTTTTGCATATTTGATAAGCTCATCTTAATCAGCGGCTACATGTCATTGTATAGTCAATGACCTACTGATCATCAGTGCACTGACCTTTCACCTTTCCTCTTGTCTGATAATACTTCCTCTTTTATCCTGTGAAGAGAAAGCTCAGCTGTAAGGAGTCGCTACATTGAATGAACTCCTCTAAAGAGGACTTGATTTGAATTTCTCTGAAAATGAAAGTACATCTTGCACATTTTCAGAATGGTTTAAGCTTTCAGGTCTGAAGAACAGTTCAACTAATTGGTAAATGTTCTGATTTCACGAAGAAACTGCAGGCAATCAGATGTCTTTGCAAAAGTAATAAAAGTAATTTGTCACCATATAATGTTTCAGCATGACACATTTATTGTCAAACCGAGAGACATTTGAAAAAGAATGGTGGTATTATAAAAGTTTATGTTTCACTATGTGGTTTTCATTCATTAAACTCTTCTTTTGGTGAGTATATTGTGAAGGACACAGTTTAACGAGTGTTTTGCAATCATACCATATAATGTAAGTGAATATGCTTTTCAGGGAGCTATGACAAGTACCCGTTTGTGTCATTTAGTAAGCAGGGGTTTACCAGTCTGTTTGCTAATATAGCAGCTTTCCATTAATCCATTCAATAGAGTGCAATAAAATATTTTTTATTTGAAACTGCAGTTAATACAAAATCATTTTTACATTGTATTATGCTGTTGTAGCTACATATTCATGACAAAAGTGAAGAAAAAAATCTTCCTTGCGGCACTATATCCCATGATAGACCTCAACTTCACTGATAATAATATCTCATCATCAAATGACCTTTTGATGCTTCAGAAGTGCCTGTTCCCCAAGAATCAATGCTTTCAGAGGTGCTAGCTCTGGAAATGAAAAAGAGAGCTCATGTTCTGATCTTGCCTTTATCTCTCTTCAGTTCATCATTCTGCTAGATTTGTGTGTGGTAGAGATCTTTGAAGCTGAAATGTTATCTGTAAATCTCAACATAAGACTGGAGAGAAAAATGAAAACGTAAGGCCAAGGGGAAGGGAGATGATGCAATGAAAGCTGTATTCTATGGGAAACTAGCAGAGGTTTATGTGCTGAAGGGCACTGGCCTGTGGCACAGCTTTACCTCCTTTTAAACTTACAGACAGTTTTAAGACAGTTCATCTGATTACAGCTTTTTAATCGATTCATTTTAAGAACACTCCAGACAAAAATGAAAATTTCTTACACTCAACCTCATGTGGTTCCAAACATGTATTTCTGCGGAAACACAAAAGAAGAGATTTTAAATAACATTGGGAACCCAACAACACTGCAGCCCTTTGATGTTCCACAGAAGAAAGTAGATTTTTTTTTAGAATTTTGGATAGAAAAGTCAAAATAAAGAATAGCATATCCTGATTTATTTATTTTTTTCTCTTAGTTAAGTTTTCTAGATGATTTGTTTGAAAGATTTCAGTGAGTATGAATCACTATTTACTGGAACATATACTGTAGTTCAGTCTGACATATAAAGAGCTTTCTATCCTTTCAAAAGCAAGGTCAAGGCAGATGGCCTTCAGTACTGCAAGCATCAGACTCGACAGCTGCAATCTAAAACCGGTTTTGTAGCTGGTTCATTACAAGAGATACTATGGTAGTCTGCACAAATGGGAGATATTGCTATATTACTCCCATTAATCATCTGTTTGTCATGAATATTGACTGTATAGATGGCAAGTGCTATTTCCATTATATCCAATGTTGTGTCACTGTACACAATGTGTTGGAAAAGATTTTAAGCATGAATGATTATCCTTCATTGCCCATGTACGGTACATCATTGCTACCCAGGTAACCAGCCGTGGGGTCATGCACTTGATGACTTGTGCTTTTGTGAGGCCATCGTAAAAGTTTATGGCTTGGTTATGCTGATGGTGTGCCCATAATGTCATGAAAAAAGAAAAAAGAGTTGAAGATGGGTAGGGTATATAAGAGCAGGTAACTTCACCCTTCAGTACCTCAGCTCTCAGCTTGCTCTTCTTCTCTGCTCAACAATCAACGCCCAAACCATGGCTTTCAACGGAAAGTGGGAAACCGAATCTCAGGTTGGATACGAAGAGTTCTGCAAACTGATTGGTAAGCTGCAACTTTTCAAACAAATGATTTTTGATGGTGAAAGCACACTCTTAAAAATAGAGGTTCTTTATTGGCACTTATTGGTCCATGAAGAACATTTAACATCCACAGAACCTTTCCATTGCACAAAAGGTTCTTTAGAATACCAAAATGTTCTTCACTCAAAGAAAACCCCCCTTTATTTTTAAGAGTGCAGTGGAAGAGATTGTAATTCAAACGTGAAATGATGATTTATGAATTGCTATTACTTGAGAATTTCTGGCTGCACTTCCATGCACTTAATCCAAAAGGTTGCTCTAGTTTAGACTGTCCTTGTACTATAAATGGCTTTGGACAAGAAAATGTTGTGCGACATGTTCTGGTGTGTTTGCATCTCATTTGCAAGCATGTCTTAAGCTAACCCGCCTGAAAAAAACTAAAAAAAAAATCTATGTTTCCATTAAGAACCTTTAATATTCATGGAACTTTTCCATTGTACAAAAGACTCTTAACAGTGGAAAAAGGGTTGAAATGTTCCTCACATTGAAAAAAGTTCAATGAAAGGTTCCTTGGGAAGCCCATTATGGTTTTTCTATGGCATCGCTGCAAAAATTCCCATTTGGAATCTTTATTTTTAGGAAGACACATTTAAATAAAAAAAATCTACTGGTAAAATTATGGAATAATAAAGATTTTTGAATGTTTCTGAAGCAATTCTCTTTATGCTCACCAAGGCAGCATTTATTTGATCAACCGCAAAGTAAAAACAGTAATATTGTGAAATATTACATTTTAAAATAACTTCTATTTTAATACATTTTAAAATGTAATTTACTCCTGTGATGGCACAACTGAATTGTAAGCAGCCATTAGTGTCACATGATCCTTTAGAAATCATTCTATGCTGATTCGGTCCCCTACACCTCAGGTATCCCTGATGATGTCATCTCAAAGGGCCATGACTTCAAGCTTGTGACAGAGGTCATCCAGAATGGAGATGATTTCACATGGATCCAGTACTACCCAAATAACCATGTTGTGACCAACAAATTCATCGTTGGCAAAGAGAGTGACATGGAGACCGTTGGAGGGAAGAAATTTAAGGTAGGACATCGTAACTTTCATGAGAGATCAGACTGAAGCTACTATGACTTTGACTTCAGTGAGATTCTTAAAGGATAGTATGCATGTGATGAAAACTCACACTTGCATGTCCTCACTAGGGCATAGTCTCCATGGAAGGGGGCAAGCTGGCCATAAGTTTCCCCAAGTACCACCACACATCTGAGATCAGCGGTGGAAAGCTGGTGGAGGTGAGATATCGTGATTTGACTTTGTGAAATGAGTTTCAATGCTTGTACAGTAGCTAAAGTGCTTTTGCTTTGCTTTACAGACCTCCACAGCCACTAGTGCTAGTGGACCAGTTGTTTTTGTACGTACAAGCAAGAAGATCTAACTGCATTATTGAGATAAATGACCCTGTTCTGCTCTGACCTCTCATTTACTTGAATAAAGTGTACGAGCTAAACTGACTAATGTCTCCTGATCTTTCTACTTCATCCTGCTAATGCATCAATAGATTCAATGATGAAATGAGCATCCAATAATGTCACATTATAAAGAGATAAAATATCTAATCAAATCAGAACGATCGCCAGCTGCCTGACCACCACTGGAGGGCAGTTTACACTCCAATCCTGCATGTACCCTGCAGGCCAGTCTCTAACAAAGACAAAAGCATTCATTTTTTTCATGATAACAAAGAAAGCAGGTGGCGGCTTGATTTATCAAGGTACCTTTTTAAGGTATTCTTAAGCAACAACTAAAATGAACATAAGTAAATAAAATAAAATACTGAGATCAATACTAATAGTACATGGTGAGTGTATGGGTACTTGGTTTTTTAAGGCAATTTTTAAGGTTTTTAAAGATTAAGACATTTTTAATTAACAAATAAAAAAATACTGAGGGCAACAGTAATACATCAAGGAGGTGTGGCCTGATTTAAGATATTCTTAAGCAATACACAAAATAAAATAATAAAATAAAATACTGAGGGCAACACTAGTAAAGAAAGGAGGTGAGGTCAACATTCCTAAAAAATAATAATAAAAAAAACTGAGGGTAATACTTTAAAACTTTAATAAAAAAGAATGTGGGGCTTGGTTAAGGCATTTTTAAAACTTAAACTTCAATAAATAACAAAGAAAATAATAAAATATTTTATATGAATAAATAAACTCATTTTAAAATTGTAGCATGTTTAATCATTAACTGACCAAAACACTGTTCATCCTAAATCTCACTATATACAAACAATATGAACTAAATATCCATTTGAAAATTCGGCATGAATAAAGAAATAAAGCAAAAGCAGTCGAGGGCACGCTTCAATTTAGAGGTACCCCCTCCTGGTAATTAAGTAAAAAGGTGCCAGCCCCTCCCCCTGCCTTGCTTTGCAAACAAAGGTTGTGAACATGATCCATTACCCAACTGCCCCTTTGCCAGCTCTCAACCCCCCCTCATCCGATTCAGTGTCTCTTCATCATCACACCAACTCAGACATGTGGCCCACCTCCTAGGGCCTGCCCGTGTATCCCCCACCAGGCTCCAGCACAAAGGGAGGGCCCCTCTCTCTGTCTGCGATCCACACAATCTCTTTAATTAAACAGATAAAACCCTTAATCTGCAACAGTGCAGGGAACTCCACCCTATCGAGTATTTATGTTCCACATTTTAAATGGATACCCCACCTAAAAAAATTATTCAGGCCATACCAGACTTTTTTTTTTCAGATGAACACAAATTAAGAAAAATAATGACTCCATATAATATAGTGTCGATGCCTAAAAAACAGACATGACAGAAATCCAATGACCGCGGTTGATGAATCAATCAAATCTTCAGACGCAAAATAATAAATGTATAAGAAATGCTAATATTAAAAAAAAAAAATTTTAAACTATAAACCAAGGCTTCTCGCAACTGTCACACATCTAAACCAATTTTACAGCCTATAAAACTATATGGCCTCCTAAAAGAACAGAGTTATATAAGTTAAGGCTCCTCATGTTGGAAAGGTTTTTCCAAGGCCATTAAAGGGATAGATCACACAAAAATGAAAATTTAGTCATTTACACACCCTCGTGTCACTACAAACCTGTAAGACTTGCTTTGTTCTTCTGAACAAAGACGGAAAATATTTTGAAGAACATTGAAACCTAATAGTTTTCGTTCCCATTGACTTCAATTGTACTTTTTGTCCATACAATGGAAGTAAAAGGGAACTTGAAACCGTTAAAAATGTTAGTCTTCAAAATATCTTCTTTTGTAAAGAAGTCATGTTTGTACCGATATGAGAGCTAATAAAAGACAATTTTCATTTTTGGGTGACTGTCCCTTTAAGGTCTAACATGTTAACCCAGCTTAAATCATGGCCGACTATAGTTTTAAGGACTTTATGTAACTACCAAGTCAGTTAGTCCAAAACCCCCCACAGTCATTAAGAAGATCCGATCCACTCTGGGTCTTTTGCACAACACATATGTTTCCTTAAAACACCCACTTACAGAAAAATCACATTTTGTCCATCACACCAAAACTATGGTAGCTATTGTCGGCTGTTCTTTGAGCCAAAGAGCTTTTATCTGTGAAACGATCAGTGGTACTCAGTTGGATGCGCTTTATTTGTTTAGTGGTGTTTAGTGACAGGAAGAACCACCATGTAGGGCAGGAATCTCCCCCATTGTTACATGCAGGGAGGAAGGGGGAGGGCAGTGGTATTTGGTGTGGAGCCAGAAGAACACCCCCCCCCCCCCCCCACCACCATCAAAGACCTTTTCATGTGCAATGAGTCCAGACATTCATATGAAACTACTCGCCTTGAGCCATGCAAATCCAGCGTCTATTCAAAATGTATGATTCACACATGAATGAAACATTTACCAAGCTTTTGTGCTTTTTCCATTTTATTTCTGGGGTTTTCATCCAATTTACACTTGCTATCCCCTTCCCTACCCAAATACAGGCTTTTAAATAAACCCATTAAGATCACTGAATGAGCAGAATCAATGTTCTCTAGTCTACTAAATGTCTAGAGATTCAGGAGACATTGGTTGCAATGTGCAACATTTTCTTGGTGGAAAAATAAAATCACTGCATGCAAGCAGTAATAGCGTGTTAAAACAAACCAAACAAACAAAAAACTAATTCTACATTGTAAAAAAGTAGTGTTACAAAATAAAAATATACAGTCTAAAAAGTAACAAACTAATGATTACATATTGCACACACAGAGGCTTCAACAAGAGAATGACTTGAAATATCAAACAGTGCGTGTCTGTTACAGTGAACAGTTCTCTACCTATACAAAACACGGGACTTCAACACAAAAAACTACGTTCTGGGTAAAAAGCACTTGAATGTCCAGACCGATCGAGGAGGAGGAACATAAAACGAAAAGACGAGCCCTGCAGAGTCAGCACGTAAATTGCAATATATTGAGGTAGTTCAAAGTTCAGGACTATAGGAGAAAGATTTTGATCCAAAGTCCAGTAAAGTGGTTGAAAAAGCTTCTCATTCAGCAGGACATAAAGCAGACACTTTGGTCTTAAGGCCAGTCAACATAAATTCATTGTGAAGTCTAAGAATCCTCTGAACAACAAAACAGGACAATAGCAAAAGGAAAGAAACGTAACATGTTTGGTTAATCTTATCTTTAGTTTACCATTATAATAATAATAACAACAATAATAAAATATTTTGGACCGTCTGCTTAACAGAAACGAGACTAAAATGTTGACCTAAAGGTATGACGCTACAGCTGTAGCAGCAGAACCATCTTTTCTAACTAGGCTAAACTAGTTATTAGCATGACATTGGAGGTAAATGTGAATGACAGTGTAACAGTGAGGTAATCTTTACGAGCCACAGTGCCTGATGGGAAGAGGCAGCACTCAGGCAGAACCGCAGGGCGATCATGGCTATTTTTCCCTGGGGGGGGGGGGGGGGGGGGGGGGGGGGGGGCTAGGGGCTAGTGAAGCATGGAAAAAAAGAGGGGAGTACAGATGCCTCCGTCCCCTGGGGCATCTCCCTCCATCTGTCTGAGAGAACTGGAACCTCAGTGTAACGTCAACCTTCTCTAAAGACTTCGGCAAGAAACACAGACGAGAACAAAAGAAGCTACTTCATACAAACATCAGCTGGTTCAATGGCATGTTGTGTGTTCGTATTAAAGAGATCTGTACATCCCTGATATGTGGCATGTCACTGTAAACAAGACCAGAAGGGAGACAGGGTTCTTGGTCGTAAAGCCATCGGTTCATATAAAAAGGCAGCAGCATTAAAGGACCGTACAGCAAATCCAGTGTGAAAGTTCAAGGACTTGTTTGAAAATGCTGGTGGGATGGAATGCAGATCAACTTGATTTCTCTTCTATAGGCTGTGTGCTTAAAAAAGGATCCCCAAGCCATAAGTTTGAGGCACTGGAAGCAGGTCCTCACTTGGCTAAATAATCTTAAAAGATAGGCATCCTCAGTTCATAAAAACCCAAATGCTAAAAAAAACGAGAGTTCTCAAGTTAATACTATGACCTCAGTTGGATCCACTCGGCTGTTGGTTTTCTGTTTGGAAAGTCTTCGTCGGCGTCCGAGACGAAGCCCCTCGGGGGCGTCAGAGAGGGCGGAGGACGGCGGCAGCCCCAGGTTGAGTTTGTCCTCCCTCTCCTGGCGTCACCTGTCGAAGCAGCTGGCTGTGAACGTGTGGTGGGAACTCAAGTAGCCGCTCCCGTAAGTCAGACCGAGGCAGTGGCGCTCAGGCCCCATGCTCACCTGCAAGGAGATGGGACCCTGGAGGGGCAAGCCTCGCAGCCCCGACGCCAAGCTGGGGAAAGACGCAAAAGAGCTGGCCGGCATCGAGGCCGAAAGCAGACTGGCCTGGTGGGGCTGCAGATATTCCCGAGAGCCCACCGGTCCCAGGGTATGGCAGTCGGCCAGCATGTGCAGCTGGGATGACGCCGGCGAATGCTGGGAGAGCTGCGGGTAACTGCTGGCCTGGAGGAGCAGCTGCTGGGAGCTGGAGGTGGGCTGCCTTTGCAGAGAGGGGGTGACGGGGCTGTGGGGGATGTGAGCTTGCGGCTGGAGGCTGTGACTGGCGGAAGGGGAAGATTTGGATTTGTTGGCTTCTTTTACGTCGTTGTCGTGAGCGCTGAAAAATGAAACAAAAGAGCAGGGTGAGGTGAAGCATGTGGGTACATTACATTCTATGAATGCGAGCATATACTGTGGTTTGCTCTTACAGTAGCATGAGCTGGATGCACTGCGTCAGATGATCCCAGGAGTAGCCCGTGAGCAGGTGGAGGACAGTGGTCCAGCTGGGGGAGATCTGCAGGCAGATTCTGGACGCAGCTATGCAGGCAGCTGCCACCTGAGAAGGCCTGAAGCTCAGGAAGTCATGATCTACAACAAAGATGCACACAAACATGATGTGTTATATCCTCAGTGATTTTACCACGGTTAAGAGACTGTTAGGCTTGAAACTTTTATTAACCAGTGGTTGAGGAGACACTGATATATATAAATTAATAGTAGTGAATTTAAGCATACAAATAAAATAAAACAGACATTAACATTTATATTATACATACTTTATATTAAAAATAATAAATTGAATAATTTAAAATGTACATTTCTGCAATTCTTCCACCAAGTATTTAAAATGTTCATTAGTCAAAAATAAAACATATAACACTAAGCACTGACACTGATATTATATATTAATTTAGTAAATTTAACAGGTATATGTAAATTTACTTTTTTATATTATTGTACATTATTATAACACTTAAATAATATTATTAAAATAATATTTCTGTTCAGCAAAGCTAAATCAAACTGATCAAAAATGACAGACATTATTTTCTATAAAATATTCAAATAATGTTGTTCTTTGAACTTCATATTCAAAGAATCCTGTAATAAATACATCACAGTTTCCACAATTATATTAAGCAGCAAAACTGTTTTCAACATTGATAATATTAAGATAATTTTGAGCACCAAATCAGCATATTAGAATCATTTCTGAGGGATCATGAGACACAGAAGCCCGGAGTAAGGATGCTGAAAATTCAGTTTTATAAAAAAAAAAAGTTGCTGATAACAGCTAAAAAATGTATTTCCTTGAAATGGAAAACAGACATTGATGTGCCAATTGGACTGTGGTTATCAGAAGTTTGCAACTGTGTACCATTAGAGATCACATATTCATTGAGAGGGAGGGGTGAATTATTTGATCAAATTTTTTAATTATATAAAAACAGTACCACATGATCGTTTCATTTTGTAATTAAGTTGTTTTTTAGCATGTGTGTTTGGCAGTGTTATTTCTTAGGATTACTGATAAACTATACTGTCGTGATTTGTATTTATCATCTATTTTAATTTTAGTTAATGTCTGAATTTATTATGTCTGTATAGGTATTTTATTAAGTTTTAGTTTTATTTGAGTTATTTTAATACTTCAACAAACTAAATGGAAATGGAATGATATATATTGAATTTATAAATGTGTATGTATATATATTTATGTATGTACGCATGCATGTACGTATGTATGTGCGTGTGGTTGTACATATACATATAGTTGTTTTTTGGTGTTTGGCTTAATGTTATGATAGAATCATTATTATACTCATACCTTTTGTTCTTTAATATGTTGAATTGTTTTTAGCATCATTTATTTTTTTTGTTTTTCATTTAAATGTTAAGTTTTGAAATTTTGTTGTATGCATTTGTCATTTATTTAATTTATTTATTTTTAAAATGTGTATAGATTGTATTTATAAAGTTTTAGCTTTTAGTTTTGGATCTCTTAATACTACAATTGATTGCTTCTGCTGTCCTCATTTGTAAGTCGCTTTGGATAAATGTCTGCTAAATGACTAAATAATAACAATTTTGTGTTCTGTCTGTTTGATTTTGTTATATTTGAAAAAAGCAATAATATATATATATAAAAAAAAAGAAGAGTTCTTTTCAATTGTAATATCTCACAATATTACAGTGTATTTTTAACCAAATAAATGCAGCCTTGGGGAGCTGAAACTTTAAAAAAAAAAATCTTAATATTTTTATCTGTGGTGTATACTAGTGTGTTATATAATCAACATTTTATCAAATTTACAATCTGAATTGATGATCTTCTAAAATTACATTTTCTGTTTCATCATTATTACTTCATTTTAAGAGAACATTCAAATATACATTAAAAAAAACAACAGCAAACAAACAGGTGACTTTTTCACCTTGCAACGAAACCTCAAGGAAGTAGTGTGTGTATTTGTCCATGAAGGCTTTGGTCTTGGACAGGGAGGAGAGGGGCCAGCCGTTGTGTAGGTCCCCCTCCTGGACAGCAGCGTGGAGGTAGTAGTCAATGAAGTGGGCAGGTGTGGGCATGCACAGGTTCCAGCTGAACGTCTCCAGCAGCAGCAGCTCCATCTTAATGAGGTCACGCTTGTTGAGGGTGAGGTTCAGACTGCACATGAAGCCCAGAGAGTTCAGCTGCTCCAGTTTGGGCACACGGTCCTCCTTCTCCTCGAACTTACCTGAGCAAGGACAAACAAATATTTGAGCTTAAGCATTTAATTTGATTTCAATTACAATGTTAAAATATGAATGCATGGATTATCCTGCTTAGAGATATCATGAAGAAGATTCCCCATGATCTGTTACGGATGAAAGCAAGGACATTTTCTAACATTTTATGATGTTAAAGAAGCTCCCATGATCAGATATCACTAACATTCTTGATCTAAGAACAATGCATCTCTGTGCTTTTTCACATACTTCGGTTTCTTTAAAAGGATTTGCATTGGCATCATTAAGGTGATGCATTTTGTGAATTCCTGTAATGAGAGAGCACAGCTGCCTCATGGTGAATTAGCCCTTCTCTGCAGAACTCCTTTGTTGTCTTCGCTTCCCTTCCTGACTCTAGTTGCTAGGTGTTAATATCTTTTCCCCAAAGTCCAAGGCTCCGTAGTATTGCTTCCCCCGCAGTCTAATGCTCCAACAAGAAGGGCCCCACGACCTCTGACTTCTACGGCTCATGTTTGAGCGCTCACAGTCCTGATGGCTGGCGTGGAGGAGAAACAGTCGAAACAGCAAAGAGAATCCAAGGTCACATTAATTCACAGAGACTTCCTCTTAAATGAAACGCAAGCACTATCAGGCCTCTAAACAAGACACTGAGTTTCATATACTCACACATACATTCTATGGACATGCACATTTTTTATTAATACTTTACGATTTATTTTAACAAGACTTCTGTTGTAAATGAGCATCTTTACTACAACCTGACATAAACTCTCAGTCATTACAAGAGTCAGATGGCGATTCAATAAACGCTCTCTCAGACTTAGTAAGTAATTTGTTACACCAGGTGTTCACCCAGATGAACCTCTACAACCTAAAATATTTACTTGAAGTAAACAGAGAAACAAATAGAGACATAATTAGCGTAGCTGCTGTTCCATCTAAGCAAAAATGATTTATTCAACCCAAGCTAAAGAATAATAATAAATGTACATTTGATCAGATATAACTGCAGTACAAGATTATAAGATGCATTATGTGAATGATTGGCTAAAGAGATGTGTCTTTAATCTAGATTTAAACATAGAGAGTGTGTCTGAACCCCGAACGTTATCAGGAAGGCTATTCCAGAGTTTGGGAGCCAAATGTAAAAAAGCTCTACCTCCTTTAGTGGACTTTGCTATCCTAGGTACTACCAAAAGTCCAGAGTTTTGCGACCTTAGGGAGCGGGTTGGATTGTAGCGTGGTAGAAGACAAGTTAGGTATGCAGGAGCTAAACCATTTAGGGCCTTGTAGGCAAGTAATAATATTTAGTAAATGATACAGAACTTAATAGGTAGCCAGCGCAGAGACTGTAAAATTGGAGTAATATGATCATATTTTCTTGACCTGGTAAGAACTCTAGCTGCTGCATTTTGGACTATCTGTAGCTTGTTTATTGAAGATGCAGGACAACCACCTAGCAGTGCATTACAATAGTCCAGTCTAGAGGTCATGAATGCATGAACTAGCTTTTCTGCATCAGAAACAGGTGGCATGTTTCAAAGCTTGGCAATGTTTCTAAGATGGAAGAATGCTGTTTTTGTAACATGGGAAATATGATTTTCAAAAGACAAGTTGCTGTCTAATATAACACAGATTTTTTACTTTATAGGATGTAACCGTGCATCCATCTAGTTGCAAATTGTAATCCAAGAGATTCTGTGTACTGTTTTCTGGTCCAATAAGTAATATCTCTGTCTTATCTGAATTTAATAGGAGGAAATTGTTGGTCATTCAATCTTTTACATTTTTTACACAATCTATTAGCTTAGATAGTTGAGAAGTTTCATATGGTCTTGTTGAGATATATAGTTGAGTATCATCAGCATTACAATGAAAACTAATCCCGTATTTTCTAATAATATTACCAAGAGGCAACATGTAAATTGAAAATAGCAGAGGACCTAGGACAGATCCTTGTGGTACTCCATACTTTACTGGTGATAATTGAGATCAGAATCAGAATCAGAAAGAGCTTTATTGCCAAGTGTGTTTGCACACACAAGGAATTTGTCTTGGTGTTATGAGCTTCCAGTACAGAAAGTACAAACATAGTGCAGACAACATATAATTAAGGTGATAAAGAACACTAATGAAGAGAATATACAATAATTAAGAATAACAATAGTAATAAAAATAAAAATATACTGAAAAGAGACATGACCATAGACAGAACTGTGAATGTGCATGTGTCCTATGTGCAGATGAAGGTTTGATGAGTTATTTACAGATGTACAGTACCGGGGTGTTGGATTGGATTCAATTTATTGTCATTGCACATGTAGGTACAAGGCAACGAAATGCAATGAAGAAGAAGAAATACAGCATAACATGAGGAAAGAGAGGAGAAAAAAATTGTCCTCACACTACGTTCCTGAACGAGAGTGCAGTGTGAGAACAGACAAAAACCTCGGCATGGAGCACAGTCAACACAGGAACATAACTTGCATAGTAATCCTAGTTCAGACGAAACAGCCACCCGGCCAGCAGCCATTCAGCGCAAACACACGGACCCGTGTACGAGTGTGTGTATGTGTAAGTTTGTGTGAGTTCGTATGCCTTGAAATCCGTTTCGCCAGCACTCCAAACCAGTCGACTCAGTTCGCAGGTTGTGATGCGACATAGCAATTGCCATGGAAACGACCTTGGACAGAGCACAAGCGCCCGACAATAACAAGGTGTTTTGATAGGGGGAGGGAATGGAAGAAAGAGCGTCTCCCTGCAGTATTCACAGGAGAGTTGATACCAGAGCGGCCTTGCCAAGCCGTTCTGTTGTGGGAAGCCGGAAAGAGATAAGATTGTTAATAAGTAGCATTTAAATGGGGATGACTCCCCATTTAAATGAACAAAGTGGTAGCGATCGGACGGGTAGGATCTAAACCATCTTAAAGCCTGCCCTTGAATACCAGTATAGTTTTGTAATCGATCTATGAGTATATCATGGTCTATAGTGTCGAATGCAGTACTAGGATCAAGTAATACTAGCAATGAGATGCAGCCTTGGTCTGAAGCAAGAAGTCAGTCATTTGTCATTTTAACAAGTGCAGTTTCTGTCCTATGGTGATGCCTGAAACCTTACTGAAATTATTCATAGAGATCATTTTTTTTTGCAAGTAGGAACACAATTTAACTTTTTCTAAAATTTTAGACATAAACGGAAGATTTGAAATGGGTCTGTTATTTGCCAGTTCATTAGAATCTAGTTGTGGTTCTTGAGAGGCTTAATAACCGCCAGCTTGAATGGTTTTGGGACGTGACCTAAAGATAACGATGAGTTAATAATATTGAGAAGCGGTTCTTCTGCTACAGGTAACAACTCTTTCAGTAGTTTAGTGGGTATAGGATCTAATAAACGTTGTTAATAATATCTAGGATCTAATAAATATGTTGTTGGTTTAGATGCACTGATAAGTTTATTTAGCTCTTCCTGTCCTATAGTTGTAAAGCACTGCAGTTTTTACCTTTTTATTTATCAAAGAATCCTGAAAAAAGTATCACAGGTCCCAAAAAATATTAAGCAGCACAACTGTTTCCAACATTGATTATAAATCAGCATATTAGAATGATTTCTGAAGGATCATGTGACACTGAATACTGCAATGATGCTGAAAATTCAGCTTTGATATTACAGGAATAAATTACATTTTAAAAGTAAATTAAAAACTTTTTAAATTGCAATAATATTTCACAAAATTAAAATTTTTGATCAAATAGATACAGCCTTGATAAGCATAAGAAACTTTTTTTAAAAAAATTAAAAATACTGATCCCAAACTTTTGAACGGCAGTGTACGTACATGGATCACAGTATAATTATGATATTTTTTTTCTGAAACCACCATAACATTATTTTACATATGAAATGCATTCAGTCTGCATTTTATGAATACCAGTTTATGTTACACAAATGTTTTCTTTTTGCACAATTTGACAAAACTATATCTTGAATGGTAACCTTGACAATAATTATTTCACTTTTTATTTAAATATGTATTTTACCAAATGCATATCAATTTTCATGATTGAAAGTCTGAGTCTTGAACAAAGTAAATAGAAATGTGTGGTGAAAAACTATAAATTAAATATAAACGTAAAAGGCTTTTGAAAAGTAGCAAACACAAATGAATTCACGGTTTCCAAGTTTGAAAATAAATAAATAAATAAATAAATAAATACATAAATATATATATATATATATATATATATATATATATATATATATATATATACACATTGTTTGAACTGTGTTTTTTGTGTGCAGCCAACAAAGACAAACAGAAGCGTGATGTCTATTTATTGTCTTTCACATCATCACATTCATTCCAAACTCAAATACAATTTCTTTTGTCGTGTCACTGTAGATTCAGCATCAGAACAGGAAACACTGGTGGACCCTCACGGTCAAAAATGCCCAGCTGACACAAAAAGCCATTGCACAGTGTCTTTTCTTTATTATCTGGGGTGTACAAATTCTTTTCATTAGCATCACACCTCAGGGGAGCATCTGTCACACTAATCTGAATATCAGGAACCCTGCTGAGTGTTTCAGTTCAAACATGCCCCTTCAGGGCCCTCAGCTCCCCCCCTCCCTCATCCTTCTGAGGAAAGGGCCAGCCTGCATTTGACATGCTACTCTACACAGTTTCATCAAAAAGGAGAGCTGCAGCTCCATTAGCTACAGGATGATATACCATTTCAACAGGGCTTCTTGCCGAAAATTGAAAAGTACCATAGGGTTGGGGTTTCACCTCACCTTGTTTTCGTTATTCCTTCAAAATGCAGAAAACACACAGCTAATAAAAGAAATGACCATTTTATACAGCTATGTACATACTATCAGGTTTGATTAATAAAAAGAGTTTCATGACATATGCTGTGCGTTAGCATAAACCCCCCTCGCCTCAGCTCAGGAGAGGAAATGAGCCTGATATTTCACCCTCTCCTTCTCCAAAGTTCTCAGCTAAGAGAATGAGAGCGGGTGGGTGCGGGGGGCTAACTGCACTGATAACATCAAGCTCAAGTGTTCGTCCATGCATATCCTCAAACTGCATTTAGCCATTATTCATCCCTGAACGTTATCACCTAAAAATTAGACCTGAAAGTCTTGATTCATTTCCTGAGTTTCAGGACAGCAGTGTTTTCACTCAGCTAGTTTTTAACGTTGACCTCAGCTGAAATCTTGGCACGGCGCAATATCTGCCGACTCAGCCTTCAAGATGATCATCCGGTGTTAATACGGGTTTACAGTCTGGCTTCAAATTACATAAGCTTAAAAAAAAAAAAAAAAAGCTTAAACCAAATTAAATGAGCGTTGGGCAGCAGTGTTATTTCAGTATTATTTATATAGTCTCTTAAATTAGCTTTTATTGCTGTATTTTACATTTTCACTTTAATTTTAGTTTAAGTCATTTTGTTGCGTTTTTGTCTTTTATATTTGTTTTTAATATATCTGTTTTGCTTTAATATATATTAATTTAATAATATAATTTGAGTTCTAATAATTTCAGTAAGGCTGCATTTCTAATTTTTAAGTTTTTCATCTAATATTTATATTTTATTTTAGCAGCCAAAAACTATTTTTAATAGTTTAGCTAACAATGACAGGCACACTAACAATATTAACTAGGGATGAGCGAGTACAGCATTATCTGTATCTGTATCTGTTAACCATATGAATTATCTGTATCTGTATCTGTACTCGGACTGGGCGGGGCCTAACCCGGAAATGGGCGGGATTTAACCTGGAAGTGGGTCGGGTTGTCTTGAAATAGGCGGGGCTTTAACCGGTATGTTATTTTAAGCATGCAATTGATATGGGTTGCTTAATTTGTAATATTATACCACAACTACCTTTATTTTTTTTTTATGAAATGCAGCAAGAAAGTGTCAGACACTCAGTACGTGAAGTAAAAAAAACTGGTTAGAGCCAGCTGACGGTTTAAAAAAGAAAAAAAAAATCTCCTACAGGCAGAGACGCGAGTCGCATTCTACCAAGCACCACGTCTGAACAAACCCCACGTTTACCAAAACTCTACTGGTTAATAAGTAAGTACTACAAACCAAAGTAAAAAACAAACCTGAAGAAACCCTAAACGTTAACGGAAAAAACCCGCAAACCTGAGTGACTGAGGGAGAGACAGAGAGAGAGAGCGCGCTGTTCTCTTCTCAGTGTCAGGGGCGCTGTGACTAGCCTATCACAGAACGCAGACACAGTCAGCTACCCAATGATAATTTTTATTCAATCCGAGCACAGATATTGACTCGTATTACTCGTATGATACTTGTACTCGGCAAAAGTGCTTTATCCGTACCGGATACTCGTTTCAGCCGAGTATCCGGCTCAACTCTAATATTAACCCTTGTGTTGAGCTGAAAATATTTTATCTAATTTGGTGTTCCAAGTCAAACTGACCAGCATTTTAAAAATTGCATGTAATTCTCTCAGTATGCGGAGTACATTTTTTAAAACTTATTTTCTTTTGTTTAGCAATGGTTTTGTATTTATTTTTGGAACTGAATGATCGTAGGCCTCACTGATATGACCTTACGCACCTCGGTTTAAATTAAAAAGGCACTCTCTTCTCATGGAATAAATTGAAGCCTATGATCAATCAGTTCCAAAAAAAAGAAAAAAAAAAAAATGTAATAATTGAAAGAAAACAATTTGACAATTAAATCCAACATTTGTAGTGCTGTCAAATAAAAGTTTGTGTTTACATAATGTGTACTGTACATATTTATTATGTATATATAAATAGACGCATGTATATTTAAGAAAAATATGTTTATATATTAAATATATTTATACATAAATTATATGAATATAAATATACATGTAAATATTTTCAAAAATATAGTGTGTGTGTCTATTTATAAATAATAAATGTATACAGTACACATACATATGTAAACAAACTTATTTTGGATGCGATTAATTGCGATTAATCATTTGACAGCACTGATTTTGACAGTATATCATAACGAAGGTGGGGAATAATAGTACAAAAATACACACACATATACACAACACATGGGTTCAATTTAAAGAGGTCATATGATGTTTTCCTTTCTCTTTGGAGTGTTACAAGCTGTTTGTGCGTAGATAAGATCCCTGAAGTTGCAAAGACTAAAGTCTCAAAACCAAAGAGATATTCTTTATCAAATTTAACACTCGTCCACGCCCCCTACGGCTCATTTAAATAAGCCCCCACGTCTACGTCACGGTGTGGTAAGATTTGCAAAACACCGCCCAAACGCATACGCCATGAAAGGCGGAACTATTTTTCTCGCTGTAGTATTGTTGCTGCCGCCGGCGTCATGTCCTGGAGATGCTGTGTTTCGTTGTGAAAGCGAAAGTACTTTGTTTGGGCTTCCAAAAGAGGACACAACTAGAAATCAGTGGTTAAGTTGTATTTACAACACTGTTCTAGAACAGTTCAACCCAAATATTAGAGTGTGTGCAGCGCATTTTAAGGAGGATTATTTCCTGAACCTGGGAGTAGCCTGCCAGTTCAGACTCACAGCCTGTAAATACGTTTTCTTATTTAAAGAATTTGCCACTGACGATTCAAATGTGAGTTTAGAGCAGTGTAGAGTAGTGCTTGTTGTTTCTTCGATCACAAATGCAGACATTGTAATGTTTACACGGCGCGATGCAACACAACACCTAAAAAGACAGAATATGTCATTATAATCAGTAATTATGTCCCCACTGGATGCAACAAATGCCTCGTTTATAATGGGTTTTATAGTTTTTGTGTTATCGCGTATCACACGTCATCACAATACGGTAAAGGGCGTAACAGTTCTGTCTCACGCTTGAAGTATTCGGCCAATCACAACGCACTGGATAGCTGGCCAATGAGGGCACGCCTCAGTTCTCAGAACGATGAGCTTTGTAAAAATCGGCGTGTTTCAGAAAGACGGGGCATAGAGGAGCAACAATAATGCACAGTATGTGGAAAATAATGTGTTTTTTTAACCTTAAACCGCATAAACATTGCTTTACACCAAATAATGTTCTTTTTAGCAACGTCACATGACCCCTTTAATAGTAAAATGGGATTTTTTTTATAGTATGAAATCACAAACCCTTTTGATTTATTTAAGACAGCGCCTCTCTACCATTTGTCATAAATCTTGGTCTGAATGGAAATTTTGCTATGCTCTCTCAGCTTTAAGTGCAGGGCTGGATGCCCCACACACACTGCAGGCGACTCTTAGAGAAACTCAACAATGGCCGCAGCCGCCTGAATCAATAACTTAGGGAAAGGGAGGGATATCTTAACAAGAAACATGAGCAAAGCCATTATTCATTCAGTCGAAAGCAATTAATTAATGCCTGAACACTGCCAATTGCCGGCCAGTGCAAAAAACCCTCCCCCAATCAAGAGGCGGCCATGATGAGGGTCAGAATAAAGCGAGAGAATCACTATTTAAAGACCTTTAAATTATTCAGGTCAGTATTGTACAAATGCAGATGCAGAAAGCACTCTACATTAATTGTCTTTTTGGCCAGATTTTAATCTGTGAAAAACACCAACACATGGCGACACAAGTCACCCCCTCTATCTTATCTCTCTGGCTTTGTTTGTGTGCAAGCAGACGTGCCACTACTGATAACATGCCTTGCCACATTACACAGCACAGATACGAGTCAAACTTCCTTGTTTCCTGCACTATAAATCTACTGGAGACCTCAGGAGACACTTCTGCATCACTGCAAGAATGTCTCTCTCCGTCTGCCGCATAAAGCTTTTGCAATCCACCTGAAACTGTCGGTTAGACTTGCAACATGCCAAAGCAGCTGTAACTTGCTGAAACTCTCACTGATTTGTGGGTTGGATAGGTTGCCTTGAAGACTGACTCAGGGGTCTCGAGGCCAGCGGAGGCCATGGCCTCTTATGCACACAGCTGTCACGCAGCACAAAACAGCAGCCAGCTAGTGCAGAGAATCAGATGCACTCACTCAGTTCAGTAGGAGCACCTAAACATAAAATTTATGCAGTTCAAATTTACTTCAGGTACCTGCAACGAGTGTAGTGCCTGATCAGATACAGGTAAACAAATGAAAGTGTAATCAAATTCACGTGTGACTTACTGGCCAGGAGGAGACAGGAGAGGGCGATGACGTACAGCTGCCGCACCGCTACATCATAGTGGTCCATAAAGAGGTCGAGCAGGTAGACGGCCAGGTGACGTGCCGTGGGGCAAAGCTGGTATCGGTTACTGAGAACAGCAAGCAGGTCGGCAAAGTACCGCCGCATCCCGATCTGTGGAGATTGGGCCTGGTACGCTGGCAACTTCAGCTCCTAAGGAGAAAAGGATGGTATGATTTTTATGTAATGGTGTATATAATATTTGGATCATGGTGAGTTACAAAAAATATCACGGAATTCAGCAAGAATGCATTAAATCTATCAAAAGTGACAGTAAAGATTTTTATAATGTTACAAAAGATTTCTGAACATTCTATTGAACAAATAATCCCAAAATGTATCACAGTTTACACAAAAATATTAGAAACGCAACTGTTTTTAACATCGATAAGAAACTTCTTGAACATCAAAACTGCATATTAGAACAATTTCTAAATCATGAGATACTGAAGGATGTGATAGCTGCTGAAATTTCAGCTTTGCCATCACAGAAATATTCTATTTTAAAATATATTCATATAGAGAATTATATATCATTTGTATTTTAAATTATATTTAATTAAAATACTTCATCACAATATTGCTTTTTTAATACTTTTAACCAACTGCAACCTTGATGAGAAGAGACTTCTTAAACATAAAACAAACTTTTGAACTTTGAGTTATTTAAAAAACAAATCTGTGATTACCATATAAATTCTGTATATAATATAAAACAGTATATAATCTGTAAAAGATAGAAGTAAATAAAATAAATTAGTTAGCCTAAAGGATTCAAAGGGACAATGCATGTTCAAGTCAATTTATGAGAGATTAAACATTTTTCATGAATGAGCCCCATTAAAATAATTGCCTTTTATCAGCACGCTCTGTAATCAACTAAACCAGAGCCATTCTCAAAAATTTATTCAATACCAACTGTGCAGAAATTACAACTCAAACATACCCTTAAACAGCTCCAGTCACATTTAATAAGCAGCTAAATTGTCAAACTCTTTCCAGACATGAGACCTACAGGCAGAGTGTGCTGCTTTATAGTGGCTGTTGAGGAGAGCGTTGCTTCCTTTACAGGCCTAGCCATCATGTCTCACAACCATCTGTCCCTTGTGGGGTGAGGGGCTGGGATTTGACCCTCTCAAGGAGCCCTTTTTTGGGGCCTGCCCGCAATTTAGACAGCCCTACAGCTGCTGCTATATTTTAATGGCTGATCAGTTTGTCGACTGCATATCTTGATGCAAACCGTTTTCAAAAGAACAAGTTTTTTCAAAGCATCTATAAATAATATAAGGTAAAGCCAGAGGAAATAAAACTAGCTCAGCACCGCTTTGTGGCTTTACATTTTTGTGAGTTTCACACAGATAAAATTGGAAATTGGCACTTGAACAACAAAAAAAAAAAGAGGAAATAGACTTGATGAATATTCTCATTTAGCTTGCTTAAGACAAACTAAATGATGCTTTAACACACACACACATATATATATATATATATATATATATGTGTGTGTGTGTGTGTTAAAGCATCATTTAGTTTGTCTTAAGCAAGCTAAATGAGAATATTCATCAAGTCTATTTCCTCTTTTTATTTATATATATATATATATATATATATATATATATATATATATATATATATATATATATAGTGATGGAACATAAAATTACGGAAGAAATATTCTAGCATAATTTAGCATCGTTCTAAAAACATTTACAAGCAAAATTAAGAGCAAAGCTGCTAATTAACCTCCTCAAAGATTTCAGTTAATTGCAAAGACCCTTAGGATTCAGTACTGACATAGTAGGAAGTGAAGTTAGCCAACCTCCCACACAAAACATATTAAACTATAGCCTATCTGTGCAAAGATTTACATTGGCTAAACATTTCTGCACAACATTACCTGCACATTGAATGTTGGTGAACAGAGAGAGATTGTTCTGTCTAAATAAAATCAACCAACACCAAACCTCCGATCTCCACATATTTCCCCAAACAGCTGAACCACTTTGCATCTGCATTGCATTAGTCCTACATATCACTAGATTTCACATACAACTCTGACTAACCAAGGTGGGGAAGAGAATTACGTGCCAAAACAAGGTTCATGCAAGCCACATTCAGTCACATGCATCATTTTGCCACTCCTTGACACGTGCTGAATAAACCCAGCAGGATTGTTTAGTCCGGTAATCTAAAGCTAACAGACAAACTCAAGTGCAAACACACACAAACAGAGCACTTCACATTCCAAACCGGATGTGAGAACACCCCGCAATAAACAGGATGGACAATAAAAAGACAACAGAGTGCACCAAATAAATGCACTTAAACCTCACTGTCTGATCGGTGCAATTCACTCTGCAGTGAGGAAACAAAAGTTCACATGGTTTAGCAATACACTTCCTAGTGCTCCAACACAAAAGTGTGTCCAGTTTCAAGAAACAGATTTACCAATAACGGCATAACAGCTCTGGTATACATTTACTTAATTTGCTAAAGGATCAAAACTGTGGCTAAAATGACAGCACCCAAGACTTGACCCCATATTATAATAAAAATTATAATTGTGTGATATAATCACAGCACTTTTAAAATAAAATTATTAAAGAAAGAAAATACGTAAAATAAAGCTAAACTAAAAGTAGGCTGTAACAGAGTACCTTTAAAGGCATTGCACAGGGTCCCGTTTCTTGGTTGTAAATGAAATTCAATATGATTATAAGGGAACTGTGTTTACAGTATAAATGCAGACAATACAGAGAATGTTTTCTAAGGGCTGTGTGACATTTCGCACTTCCCCATCAAAGCTTGGACAAGCCAAACCCGAGCCATTGGAGACCTGGATGTTAACGCTTGGATTAAAACTGCACTGTGATAGGATACTATGATGAATGCAAAGCTGTTTATTACAACTCACCTTAATTCGCAGAGCCTGATGGATGTCCGCTGCAAGCTGGCTTTTCCACCACTGCCCCTCCGGTTCCATCTTTCCCATCCAGAAAGGGCCCCAATCCTAAAACACAAACAAGAGTGAGAGAGGGAAAACAGCAATTCTTGTTCAGTTTAGTCACTTCTACCACACTAATTCCATTTCAGATTTGTTTGAGAGCAAAAGTCTTTAAGGGGAACTAAAAGCATAACTAAAAGATAAGTGGGCGCTTGTCAGAAAATCTTTTCTAAATTTACTGAGCTTGAAGTCGTCCAGCAAAGTTCAAGCAGTCATCTCACGCTGAACTCCAACAGCCAAAAGCACGACTTTATCTTATTAATTTGTAGAAGACTCAACTAAATACCTAAACACATTCTAGCGATAAACTTTCCCTATCTGTATGTCGCTTTCTAAAAAATAGAAATAAATCGGTCCGAAATTAAAGTGACCAGTGCCGCACATCTAGCCCTGCGGCACGCCACGAGACCCTATAACAGAGATATCAAGTATAGGCTACATGAGAGTTGTGAACGAATAAAGCAAAGAGTTTCGGGTTAAACGCGTTAATCGACAATGACTATCCAAACTAAAACATAAGCTGAAAATTAAACATTATAAGAAACAATATAACGCGCTTTATTAAAACAACAGCGCGTCTTACCACTGAGACAACGGCGCTCCAGACCCCTTTGTTTCAAAACTGCCGCATCTGGAGTTATAGCCTTCAACTACGCTCGTGTGTACTTTTCGAAACAAATCCCATATCAAGGGAAATTCGTCCCGTGAATAACAAAGCCGCTTCAGTGTGCAGTTGGATGTTTTTTTTATCAAAACACCGACGCGTGTGTATCCAAGTTAACCCTTTGACTTTTTTTCGCCGTCCCGTGTAGTGTGCTCCCCCAGCGCCTGAGAGGAGCAGCTCTGAAAGATGTTGTGTGCGGAGCTGCATGGTCGCTCCAAACGGGGAGGAGTTCATTAACATGAGCATTGCTTCAAACCATTCGTCAACTTATTTAAAACACTGAAATGTGCATGTATGTGTTTATTAATCATCTAAATCTACAGGTGAAATGTGGTGATTGTGGTTTGCTGAGATTGGGTTGTTTTGATGTAGAGGACAGCGAAGAACAACACATTTTAATTTAGCCTATGTTTTATAATTTAATGTAAATAAATAAAATTGTTAGTGGTGCGTGAGCTCTCTACGTATTTAATCGTGAAGAATTCATTTGCAAAAACAGTTTTTAACAATTCTCAGAAATCATGTTTTTTCCTTGTGCATACCAATTAATCTCAATCAAACTGCAGTTGGGTTATTTTGACTGGGTTACCTAACACAAAACACAATAGAAACATGATAACATTATAAAAAATGATACATGATTTTTGAAAAGAGCTAGTTATCTGATTTGGCAAATAAACTCTTCTTATAAATCAAGACTCATTTCGATTTTAATGGGTGTTAATTAAATTAATCTATGATATTAAGAATAATTAATGATTGTCACGATAATGCTGTTTCAACTTGTACAGATAGATCCCACGCAAATTTTAAAACGCAATCCTAGTTTTGTAAAATGAAGTAACCAATATTATTTTATGTTCTGCCTGCATTTGGCCAGCAGGTGGACCCTGCAGTCCTAAACACGGGAGATAGGCTACTTAATGTAGCACGGACAAGTTCATGTATTATCTCATAACAATGCCTGATCAATACATTGATCATACACACAGAAAAAAAGGGGTTTAAAATTTTACTTTTTGGGACAGCAGCTTGTCCCTGGAGCAGTACCCTTAAATGGACATTTTTGTACCTTTTTACCACTAATAGGTACATATTAGAGCCTTGGAGTAGTAATAGGTACCCTTAAGGTTCTAATATGTACTAATATGTACTATAAGGTTCTATAATGGCATCTTGTGTCGGTAAAGAATGTTAAAGTGCCATGAAATCAAAAACAGCCTGTACAGAACAGCAGTAAAATAAACAGAAAACAGAAGGCATTGCATGTGTAAAAGATGTAGTAGTTGTTTTGCAGTAAAGAATTCAAATGTTTTTCATGTTTAAAAAATATTACCTCCTAAAGTTGATGTGTTTGTTGCAACAAACTGATTTGAAGCATGCAGTACTTTGTGTTTTGCCCTCTGCTTTCTTTTATTTATCCTCCACTGCTGCCTTTTCAGATTTTCCCTCTTTTTGTCTGCTGGGAGACACTCTTTATCTGCCCATTTTACTTTTTGTAACGTTCTTTTTCCTTTTCAGATACTCTGCATACCTCTCTGGGTATTATCTCATTTCCTCTCTGCATTTCTTTGATCTTATTGTTGATGAATGTGGTCTCATCTAGGGTTACAAAAGGTCATGTTTAAATATAATTTACAATAAACTGTATATTTGTAACTTGTTATGACTTGTCTCTACTGCAACAGAAGGTCTTTACCGCAACAGCTAAATTTGCTGCCTTAAAGACATGTTACAGAAATGAAATTTCTGATGATATTGCAGCTAATTGGCAGCTAGCAAGGTCTATACATTAGTTTTGAGTCTTAGCATCTTAATATACATGAATTAAACTGCAATATAGGCTACATTTATTTTTAAAATGTAGTTCAAAGTACAGAATTACTAAGAATTACTAAATACGGACACAATAAATAATGACACAGAAAAGATTATATATTTTTTTTAGGATCTTGTGAGTCAGTGAGGTGGCCTAATCTGTCAGCAATGTCCTCATGTGCTAATTTCTGTTTCCATAGAAACTAGACTTGTTTGTCTTTGATAAAAAGTCATAATCAAAACCTTTTATCATTGTTGCGGTAAGGACTCAAAAGTGTGAGACAGGCACATTTAGTTGAAAAAAATCATAAAAATTATCATTAAATAATACAAAAATAATTAAGATGCTGTAAATTAATATGTATATTAAACAATTCCATTTTAAATTATGTCAAATTGTAATTCAATTAGCTTATTTTACATATCTCAACATTGTGACCACAGTTGTGGGACATGAATAAAAATGGTGTTTGGTCATATAAATGCTTCATAATTTTATATTAATTCACATTAATCCTTAATTATAATTTTTTGTCAAGGTAATGACACTGTAAATATATTTATAAAGCATCATATGACAAATTTTAACATAAATCAAAAATTGCTGGGATTTAAAAGTGCCCGTAGTTGCAGAAACTCTCATGTACAAAGCTGTCCTTTTAAGGGTACTGCTCCAGGGACAAGCTGTTGTACCCCAAAAGGTACAATTCTGGCCCCTTATTTTTCTCTGTGTACACATGTGCAAAAGGATCTTAGCTTCGTAAAATCTTGAAGTCAAAATATCTGGTCGTTTTATATGTAGCAGTTTAACACTACAGTACTATTTGTAGTATGTACGGCAGTTTCAGCAGTATGGTAAGCTACATGCAGCTTTTCTATTTAGGAATGAGACAGACTTGTCAGATTATTAATGCAATTTTAAAATGTCATCCAAGAAAAAAAAAAAAAAAAGAGTGGCACAAAGATTGATATTTACTGTAGTAATTTGGTTTAGCTTACTGTGGTACATTTTTGTGAGAGATGTACTTAAACACTTCACAATCATAAATCAAGACAAAAAAGTGTCTGCTAAATGCATAAATGTCAATTTAAATGGAATGTGTGGAAATCTTCACTGTTATTATGTATTATTATGTCTTTCATTTCCATGTTTGAAAAGTTTCTAACCATATTTTCAGGGTGAAATGCTAATATGGAAGTTATGTTATAGGCTAATGCTCTTAACTCTCTGGTAATGCTATACACTTCTCACAACTTAACACCACAGTGTTGGTGGCCCCCTCAGGTTTGATGTATGTGTTACTATGCGGATAAGACATTTTTGGAGCACCGCTGGTGTGAAATTAAGCAGTCTTATATCCTTGCTGCCCACTATATCATGTCATTAAACCACCAGGCACAGCCAATACCAAGTGGGTAAAATACCATAGCTGTCATGGCCTGCACAGTCATGGGCAATTCAGTGAAAGTCCCGATCCAGAGTTGGCTGGCAACGCACAACAAACATTAGAGAGGAAGTGAACATCTGCTCTCGAACATTTGTGTGCTTTCGAACAACAATGCTTCCTCTCATAGTTAAGGTAAATCTGATAACTATTTCACATCAAAATCAACTTCACACTAACAAAGTTCAGATCAATGTACAATTAATTTAGATATAGTGATCGTTTTAATACCTACTTTAAAAAAACTACTACTTTACACCTTTGAATTATACCTCCATAACCAGCGTGACCATATTTGCAATGGCCATTCGAAGGCCCAATACTTACCACAGCGTACCCAGAAGACTTCAGCCCTATCTCCCTGATGATAGTGTTATGGGGCCTGGGGAACTATATTTAGCTGGCCCTGTGACTGCACTGGCTATGTTAGTCAGATTCCAAAGGGAACGCTCCAGCACAGCCAGACCAGCACCTGCTATCAAAGCTTAGCTGACTGCCACACCACTACTGTAGCTACTACTGGGCCTGGACCACATATCCTGATCCAGACCTCAGCAGCCAAAAAATAAGGTCTGATTCATCTCCTCTGCAGTCCCTGCCTTATTATTTAATTTTTTAAAAGGCATATGCCCTAAATTCTTATCTTGTCTGTTGACTTCTTGACACAATTCTTTGACATTTTTTCCTTGATTTCTCATTCACCTCAGAGGAGTTTCAACAAAAGGGAGAAGATTTTGGTTGGCTTGGATCAGGTGAGCAAATTTTTAACATTGGGATGAGAGACTCTCTAGTATACACAGTATTTATTTTAGACAAACACTGTTAAGTCAAACACAATGAAAAAAAAAGAATTTGTTTCATCACAAATTAAATGCATGAGACTCTTATCAGTATTTTTTTTAATGTGACGCTGCTACCATTTAAGTATTTTAAAAATATTTTTTAATCCAAAAATAATTTAAATTTACAATGTGTATACATACAATTTTGTCTAATTTTAAGCATCTAAAATACAACTCTTTATTCTTTTTATTTTTCTTAGAAGCAGTCAGGCTGGATCTCATGTTTCATCACTGGCCTTGATGCAACATCTCATTTTTTTAAACCATAAATATTTCTGCACTTGCAATATAGGTCTGACCTGCACATCCACCCAACACTAGTGTGTAAAACGTCCAGTATTGCATCAGAAATTTTCAAACACCACAGAAAGACATTTTTGAAGAGGCATTTAAAGAGAAATGTCTAAGTTATTTGGATCTATCAACGAAAAAAACAGTCTGTCTCTCCAACAAAGAGATGAAGGGGAAAGTGACCTAGAGCAGACTGATGATATCACGGATGACTCTGCAAGTTCATACTGCACTGCTCTTTGTTCTCTGAGTGAGTACAGTGAAGCTTTAGGGGACACAACACACACTGTCTCTACAGAGCGTCCTGCTGAAGGTGGCACATTTGAGTTCTTGGATTGTGTTACCACTATGGACAGCATCACTTCAAGATCCTTGATCACAGAAACCACACTATCACAGGACTGCAAAACACAAGAAGAGAAGGGTACAGGAGTCCTCCCTGATGTGTCCCAGTGTGACCAGGATAAACCTTCATCAACTGAGAGAGCGTTAGAATCTGAGTCAAAACATCTGCTGTCAGGTATAACAGCAACAAATTTGGATTTGCAGTCTGTAAAGGCAGCCTTTAGAAATCCTGTGCAAAAGATGGATAATTCTGACGAGCTTAATTTATCAGGAGAAGATTCATTGGTTAAACCGAGGGATTATTTTGGAGGCAGCAGGACTGTATTTCATTCTAACATTAGAACCGCTGAGAAGCACAGCTCCCCAGAACACACTTTCACTTCAAACACTATTTTGATAACGCCTGGAAGAAATCAATACAGCAAGGGTAGGGAACAGGAGCATGGTGGCACAGAGCCAAAAGAGAACCACGCGACACAAAAGCAAAGACCCAGGGAACGTTTGAGTGCGCCCAGGCTTGAGAGAGGCGGGCATATTCTGGGTCATACGGAAAAGGAGGGGGAGGGCCAGGGTAGAGGGGTGAGTTGCAGAACGGAGCAGGTTGAGCTGTCAATCAGATCTAGAAATAGAAAAGCATCTGCAAACTGCATCTCAACACTCACAGCAATAATCCCACGGCACTGTTATTCAGAGCGTATCCCCGCAACCAGGCACCAACACCAGCTACAGAGACTCGCTGATACTCGGACGTTGGAAAAGCAGAGCCGGCAAGGCGTCTGGCAGTCCAGACCACTCTCCTGCAAGCTGTGTAGCAACTCTTGGCAACCCTGCCACACTACAGACAATACCAAAGGATCAACCAGCATGGGAACAAAGCTTGCTGAGGCCAGTAGTAAGGTGGGGGGCCTTGTTAACCAGGCCCAGGTAAGATCTTCCTGTTCTGAAACTGATTACATGCATGTTTTCAGTTCAAGCTGTAGGCCCTCAAGTCAGCCCTCTGCTGATGAAAACCACAACAATTGGACAGATGATGTTCTCTCTTTTAAAATGCAGATGTATTCAAACACTCAAAACACATCTGCTTGCTCAGAATCCAGCAGCTTTGAATGTGTTGATGTGGCATTGGAAACCACAGATGAAGTAAACCGAGGCTTAAAGACTGTGCCCAAAAGACAAATCCAACTGAAGAGACGGGACACAGCAGAGGCGCATGCCAGACAGAACAACAATCAAACCCTTCAGGTCGTAAACACACCTGTGCGTGCCCGGGACATATTTCAGCGTCAACATAGCACCCCTGCAGCTTTTAACCAGGAGTCCCATATGGCTGATCAATGGTCAGTACAGGCTGAGCGAAAGCAAAGGCTTCAGAAGTCATTTTCCCTGGATGAAACATCCAGCAAAACCCAGATGGCTTCCTGCATCATAACAAATGTCCTATCAAAAAAAATGCAACATGAACAGAATCTTCGCACCTTGGATGTTTCTGATAAAGCTTTTGCTTCTATCAAAGTGAACAACAGGCCTACTACCACTGAGGAATGCATCTATTTGTCTGGCAAGGATTTGTATGCTGAAACTACCAAACTTAATCAAAGCGCAACTCTTAAGAGGGAGGCCCAGAGAGAGTGCAGCCCTGCTCAAAAGCACTGCAGTGTTAACTCCAAAACACAACCCAAGCTGCTGAGCAAACGTGGCTTCAATCCTCTTTTAAGCGCAACTGGCAGGTCTGAAGCTCAAGGCAGTGGCACTGAAATAACCGACCCTTCAGAGAATGAGAAAGCAGAGAAGTTGAGCCCAAGAGAGGAGGTGTTGCGGCTGCCTAACCTGAGCCCTGGAGGGAAGCTATCCTGTCACTCAGCAAAGGGCAGAGCATGGAATTCGAGTGCAGCAACAAATGTAGCCATCAGCACACAGGCCTCTGTGAAAACCACACCTGAAGAATGCCATACAGGGCAAGGAATCCATAAACAACACAATGTGACCCTAACCAATGTGCTGGAAAAGCAGGAGCAACAGGCTGGCACCATGGAAAGTATACTCAGTCCTACTAATGTTGCATGCCTAATCTCTGATTTGGAAGCAAAAGCAGTGGATAACACAATCCCGCAAGCTGATGAGAGCAGTGTTGGAAAGGAGCAAGAGAGTTATAGAGAGGAAGTCAAGTCACCAGGAATGTCTGCAATCCTAGGTATGCAAAGCCAAGGCAAATTGAAAGCCATGGCCCCAGTGCATGTAATAAGAGACATGAGAAGCCTAGTGAAAAACACATACAACATGTCCTTCAAAGGCACAGGGGAATCAGCCAATGGAATAGATGGGACCTCTCCTTTGTTTCAGCCATCAGTACACAATTTAAGCAACAACAAGGGTGAAGTTAAGGGAAAGGGATACAGACCAGAAGAAAAACCCCGGGTACGGAAAGTCACTCAACCTCTTTCAGTGGACAGAAGGAGGGATCACTCTGCACCAAGAGGATGCTCGACTAAGGTAATGCCTCCTGTGGAATCAAATGACAAAAGTCATACTGTTGGATTTACAAAGGTCAGCCCAATTAGTATAACCAAGGCAAACAGTTGTGCCTTGTCAAAGCCCTCAGAGACACAGGATAGCCAAGTTGGCACGAGTAAACCTGATGTTGTAGTCAGCGATACAAACTTGAAACCAACAAACAGGACAGACCTGGCACTGCAAGTTAAAGAGGAGGCCTCTACTGACAAGCCTACAAAAGGAGACTTGAACAAGGCAAAGTATGAGATGACCATCAGCTCTGACAAACTTGTCCCAGTAGCTTTGCAATATTGTCCACTCACAGCAAGTTCTGAGCAACAGGACTATGGCAAGATAATCAGTGATGGCCTCCAGACCCCATGCCTTCCTCCCAGGTCACAGAGTTCAGTGGGCCCTCTGTTTGTAACGGTTGCTTCAACAACCATGGTTCCCTCATATTATTACAAACCCAATCCGCTGGGTTACCAGACAATCTCTCCTCAAATTGGAGCCGTTCATGGTTATGTTCAAGGGCCTGTCATGTTTCGAACACCTCTTTACAACCAGCCCCCTGCATCAAACAGTCATATTCCCCTACTGAAATCCCTCTCTGAGGATGGAAAAACGTTAGTCCAGCCAACAGATGACTCAACCAGTCAAGCTCAGAACGGGGAAGCAGGGCTGAAAATATGTTCTCCAAAAAGCCAACACAACACAATCTTTGTTGCTCCCACGAGTGCAGAGGCCAGGCTTGGGAGTACGGGTGTGCTGTGTCCAGAAGCAGGAGGAAGTGTCGCAGCAGGACAAACCCCCCGCCAACTGTTGCTCGACCCGGAAAGCGGCTGCTATTTCTATGTGGACGTGCCTCAGCTACCACAGCGCAAGATGCTGTTTGATCCAGAAACTTGCCAGTATGTTGAGGTCCTACTGCCACAGCAGACGCTTCCCAGTGCCGTTTTGCCCACACCCTGTGCCATACCCTTTGCCTCTCTTCACATCCCACCCATGTACACCCCACAGTGCTTACCTTACGTACGGTCACATCCTCAGGTGCTCCCACCACCAGGGCCATGAAACCTGACGGGGCCTATAGACTGTAGAAGACAATAAGTCATGATCATCAGGGTCAGATTACCCAGTGCCAATTAAGTGCTGGAAAGGAGCTGTTTATAAGATTCTGGATAAGTGAAACATGTTGACCATCTGCTGCCCTGGACTCAAGGCATCAAAGCTGAAAGCATATTCAGTTAGCACTGCATTCAACACTTCTTACTTCGTAAAGGCTACCTCTGGACTTGGCAACTGACATGGGTGAGACTGATTATATCTGTTGAAATGTTATAAGATGCATATGCATTCACACATTCAGGCTACATAAACAGAGCTGGGGCATTGAAGGGAGAGGGGCTCAGATCACCTCTGGTATGAGCAATTGAGACTCACCAAGGGACCGGAGTGTCTTGAGCTTGTTTAGAAGGAATGACAAAGGTCACGATTTTGTTATTGTAAATTGTATTTATATTTACTAAATGGCAGTTTGAGCAAAACCATGGCTCTGCTTCATGTAAACAATGGCTTAGTTAAGCATTTCATGACAACACTTTATTTTTTTACATTTGTAAACTTAAACAGAATTTTAGTGTCTTATCCTGTATCTTTTAAGAATTGGTAACACTTTATTTAAGTACCAATTCTCACTATTAACCAGCAAGCCTATTACTAGCCTATTGGCTGTTTATAAAGCATATATAAATGCTTAACTCTGCATGACCATATATAAGATCCCTTAATGCTACCCCATACCTAAATTTAACAACAACCTTACCTTACTGATTATTAGTATTATTAATAAGCAACAAAATGAGGCAAAAGTCATAGTTAATTGTTAGTTAATAATGAGAATTGGACTTTAAAATAAAGCATGACCAAAAATTGGATGTGAACTGGTTTCAAAATCAATTTGCCCCAAAAATGTTCATTGTTCTCCTACTGACACCTGACACTTGTTTATGAGAGACCTTTGCTTTAATCCACAGAGCCGTTATCTGAGATTCAGGATGGCTTATTGACTATATATAACTGATACGATTGGCGCATGACCAAATGTTCTGGTGTCAGATGTGAACACAGCGAGAGGATGGATGAGAATACATAGATATTTCCTTAAAAATCAATAAAGATGATTAAACAGGGCCGAACCTTCGGGAAGATTTTTTTTAGGCCAAACACTGCAGTAAATCAGCCTCTGGGCTGTATGGAATCACATGATGTTTCCACTACATAATGTTTTAGTTCCCATGTTTGTTCCCGCATTACTGTTTGTTGTTAAAACATTTAATGAAGAATGAATTGGTTATCCTTTACAATAAGGTTCAGTCATTTAAAATTAGTTAATTTGTTAGTTATCATAACCTTGACAATGAACAGTACTTTTGCAGCATTTACTAATCATGGTTCATATTAATTTTTACATATCCATACATTTCTAACACTTAAATATTTAAGATGTATAAATTAAATTTTGTAATATGAATTCACAATGAACAATTCTAATAAATATGATAAATAATTCATTTCTAAATAAAATGAACCTAGGTTAATAAATGCTGCAAAATTGTTAATTGTTAGTTCATAATACTGATGTTTTTCTAACCTTTTGAACCTTTTTGTAATGTGCACAGACAAAAATGTTTTAGACAGACAGGAAGACATTATGTAGAAGCACGTCTTTGTCAAAACTGAATGTCCACATGATCATTTGTTCTAAGGCTCTTATGGAATACATAATACACTTTTAGTATTTATAAACATTATTAATTACAATAATATGTATATAAATTTTGATTTCTGTGTATTTTAAATATGTAATTTTTCACTATTTTCTGAAGCTAAACATTTCTGAACACATTTTGTTTAGTGTTAATCACTTGCATCTTTTGTACACGATCAAGAGGTAATAAAAAACAAACAAAAAAACTGAACTTCGTTTTCTTTTGAAGTAATTTCAATAAAACACCCAATGCTTTATAATCAAATCAAATCTTACACTTGGTTTGATGTTAAAATAACAGAGACCCTTTGTTTTCAAACTGTTCATTCAAGTTTTCCTTTAAATATATGCACCCATTCTCTATTTTTCTAGTTTGTTTTAGATGCAAAATTGAAGAAACAAATCAAAAATCTTGACGGCAAAATCGGTGCTCAGCTTTGAAAAAGGTTCAGGTTCACCCAAACAGCATACATTATATTAAACCAAGTCAAATAAAAATATGGCTATATTTTGGTGCAGACCATTTCAACTGGAGCATCAATCACACCTTCCTTTATTTTTATGTCCTCCTCCTCCTCCTCATATTTGCGACATGATGTCTTAAAGCCTCGGAAAGTGGGACAGATTGGCAGGTAGCGCAGACAGCCCAGCTTCCGGACCTGCCTCATCCCAATTGGAAAGTCATATGTATCTGTTTTTACTGTTCCTGCTCCTGAATAATTCTCAGCCGCCCATTCTACGAGACCTCGCTCTTTTCTAGTGCCTGCACACAAAATGTAGAAATGATGAATGCAGAATGGCATGTGCCATGCTATTTATCCAATGCATTTGTATATTTGTGTAAGTAACGCTTTTACATACCTGGAATTGTGTTATCAAGTACAAATGCTATGAATCCCCCTACAAACATCTCTGTTGTCAGGAGCACTGTGATGATTTGGTCCAGCTCTGCTACACCTGTTAAAATCAATCAAAATGTGTGTATTCACAGTAATAGGTGACGACAGCCACAGCATTCTTACTGCAAAACAAAATATATCAGAAAACACTGTTTGGCATATCAACCTGTTTTAATGCTGCCTGGATGAGTGTCCAGGTAATTAGGCAACATGAGGCCAAAAAACATGGAGAAACCCAGAACAAAAAGATTTCTGGAGGAGTTCAGATCCACACTTTGTAGGTTTGACAGTCCAACAGCTGTAATCATACCTGTGTACAAATTAAAAGCACAACAAACAAGTTTAAACTACACAAAATACATATACACTACAGTTCTGAAGTTTGGGGTTACGAAGATTTTTTTAAACGTTTTTGTAAGAAGTCTCTTGAGCTCACCAAGGCTGCATTTATTTAATCAAAAATATAGTTTTCTCGTTTAAAATATTTTAAAATGTAATTTTTTACGATGGCAAAGCTAAATTTTCAGCAGCCATTACCCCAGTCTTCAGTGTCTCATGATCCTTCAGAAATCATTAATAATAATAATTTCTTCTTATTAATAATGAAAACAGTTATTCTTCTCAATATTTTTGTGGAAACCATAATGCATTATATTATGAATAGAAAGTTCAAAAGAACAGCATTTATTAGAAACAGAATTCTATCCAGCGTTATTTTAGTATAATTGAGTTTTAGTTTTAGAATCATTAGTTTTTGTTAATATTTTGATTAGATTTTTATTTTTATTTTCTACTTTCATTTGAATTTTAGTTACAGTTTTATTAATTTTGTTGTGTGTTTTTTTCATTCTTATTTTTAGTTGTTTTTAAACAAGTTTATATAGCTTTTCTTAATTTTTTTTAGTTTTAGTTATTTTAGTGCATCAAGTTAACTGAGAAATGGATATGAAAAATGATGCCTTGCTGAAATAAAATAGGTTTGTTTTTTCTATTGTATTTTATTCATAAAAACCCTGAATCTGTCACGTTTGATCAATTGAATTCATCTTTGCTGAATAAAAGCTTTAATTTCTTTAAAAAAATAAATAAAAAATGTTGTAGGTTTGAAATACAAAATTCATTCATGGCATGCTGTTGACTTGGATGGAGCAAATTTGCAGTTACTACAGAGTTTCTGGGCTCTTTACTGACACTCTGTGGACAAAGCATCTGCAAAAGCAAACAGATCCAACAAGCTTGTTACCAAACAAGGTGCAGAACATCCCTCCGAGGACAGGGTCGGGTAAGGAGGCAAAAAGGGCGGTAAACTTCCCAATAGTTCCCAATAACAGCATTATGCCTGCTCCGTACTGTATCACCCTCCTACTTCCCACCTGCAGGAGAAATCAAGACACCAGGGAAACCACAGTTTGTCATTCGACACAAAGCAGATTTACAAAATGAATGGTGTCAGTGGAAACAAAGCAACTGAGGAGACAAGAGGAGAGTTATGAATAGTGTATCTGTATGCTCCTGCTATCCGCTCAACTCCCTGAGGGACTCTGATCAGAAGTCACAAATACAGATATTAAAACTGCATTTACTGAATGCTTTCTAATATACACTAGAATTATAAGGAGCCTAAGAGCTCCCACTACCTCACCTTGGTGATGCCAAGCACTCCTATGTTAGGACTGGAAGAGGTCGATCCATTTCCTGTACCCAGCAGCCCCGCTATGATACAGCACACTCCCTCTGTAAAGATCCCCCTAGGAAAGAAAACAGATAATAAAGTAATACTAAAACCGTTCTGTACATAAATGACCAAGTCTCTCTTCCCTATGCAGAGTGTAGGTGCTACACACAGCCAGGATTAGCACAATGTTTAAAGGACTTCACCACTGTTTACTCGGGTTAATTGCTTTGTTGTTTAGGACAAATAGTATCTATCCTACTTCCTCTGGGAAGAGTTTCTCCAAATAACTGTTTGCATATAAACACAGAGGGTCATGTCACATGTGTTGATGCAATCATTATTGTGATGTCACAACGTTCCGGCTGTTATTGCCACTCCATTTGAACCCTTTAAAGCATAAAGCATATAACTTCTAAGGCCTCTAAATTATAAGAAACCTGTTGTACACAATATACCTCACTCCCTCTGATTTATGATTTTAAAAATGTCCCCCTTCGTGTTATGGTACATGTGTCTTTTTGCTGTGCACTTAACAGATTTTTATGAAGTAAACAAAATAATAACTTTTATATTGTTAGCAATATTCCAAGAAGAACACTTACTGGACTGAAGCAACTTACATTTAATTATCCATACATCATATTTTAGATATTTTAGATTTTTTTTTTTCCAGAAACGTTTATTTTGACATCTCCCAATCGTCTCTCTCTCATCTCTCTCAAACCACAATAAAAACTTTAATTGCATCAGAATTTCATCTTGCCATATAAATATCAGCAACCATACTAAACCGCATATTTTTCCTCAATTTGGGCCTCTGAATAAAATTGGTTTTTCCCTACTCTAATTGTGAGCTCCATATTTTTTGATATCATAGTATATGAGCCACAAAAGACTGATGTATCAAACACATACATATATAAAAAAAAATACTTTTAATTACATTTAAAATTATTTTATTTAAAAAAATGGAAAATCTGATTCCACATGATATGATCATGTCATAATCATGTGGTTTTCTACTGTTTATTGTCCTTACCTATTGATAGCATGAACAGGAGGAGGTGGAGCTCCAGAGAGACGAGCGCAGGCATAATAGTCTCCAATAGACTCAACAATACCAGCTAGAGTGGCACTAAACATTCCTAGCACTCCTGCTAACGTCACTGTGGGTAAACCCCACTGACCTGTGACACACACAAAATCTGAGTTCAGCCATTAACCCACCAATATTCTTCCCTCTAATCACACTTCTAATCATTTTGCTGTGAAAAAAGTAAAGTCTTAGATTAGATATTAGCCACAAGTGTCATTTTCTGATAAAGAAGCTGTTATAAATCATAGGTGTGCGATACAGGAAGCAAGCAAGGTCCTTACATGGATAGGGGAAACGAAACCATGGCGCCTGGGTCATAATATCGCCCCGGGCGTCAGTGCGAGCCTTGTAGCCGTACTTATTTGGGTCGTTCGGCAGCACATCCGTCAGGGTGAGAATGTAGCAAACCAACCATACCACCATGATTGCCATGATGATCTACTGAAATCAGGATAATCGATTACTAAAGACAAAATGTTTGAAAGTGAGCATTTCAACCTGAAAATGCACTGATAACATGTGCCACATGGGGTAATGTGAACTTTGTTCAAAGTCTTATCAGGAAGTTTAATTAAATGCGATAAATACTGTTTATTGCTTAACTCTATGGTTTATGATATTGTCTAAATGCAAAGAGCTGGGTGTTGAATATTAGTTCGTACTGGAAACATCTTGAATATCTGCATATGTGTGATGTGGCAGCCTTTTTGTTTGGAGTAGCTTGGGAAAGGACAGGCCCAGTTTCTTAGATACTGAGCGAACAACACAATGAGGAAGACACACCTGGAATGACAAAACACACAGATGTTTTAAAGCAAAAACAAGCTAGAGCTAAACAAAATGTATTTAATGAGCTGAAGGACTCACAGCAGAGACAGGCCCCATTGACTGCCTGCCCGGTCTCCTGCCGTCTGGAAGACAGACAAGCCAATAAGGGACACTGTGGGAGTGACCGTCAGGGGTCCGATTGAATTAAGCAGGATCCCAGGGATTCCAGCAAACCCTATGACCACCTCAATCAGGCTGGAGATAATGATAGCGCCCTGAATCTACAAAGAATTGACACACGCACAGATCAGAACACAGGATTTATGAAGGCATTGATGAATGTTTCAGTCTTTGGATATTGGTCACGCACCTCTCGCATTCGTGGTTGCCAAATATGAGAAGTGTTGAGAGGAAGAGACCAATCTCCGTAAATCTCCTCTGTGAAACCCAAAACCAAGGTTAAGCATTAACTTAGACACAGATCTGACCTGCACAATGTGGAATGTAAACAGATTCTCATTAGACAATACCTTCAAGATAGAAGAAGGGCTAATTCGCACAAAATACAAAACTGTGTAATAGTTTTTATATAATTGTGATTCTTCTTGCTTTTCAAGGAGAGTGCTATACACGGTGTTAAATTAAAAGCTGTTCAACTTAAAAACATGTCATGAGATGTGCAGTCTTTTCCACTCTACTGCCCAGCCTACAGTATAGTTCAAAAGTTTGGGGTCTGTAAGATTTCTGAATGTTTTTGAAGTAAGTCCCTAAAGCTCACCTGGGTTAATCCTTCAGAAATCATTCTAATATGTTCCACATGGACCACAAAAGCAGTCATAAGGGTCAATTTTTTTGAAATTGAGAATTATACATCATCTGAAAGCTGAATAAATAAGCTTTCCATTGATGTATGTTTTGTTAGGACAATATTTGGCCAATATTTGAAAATCTGGAATCTGAGGGTGTACAAAAATCTAAATATTGAGAGATTCACCTTTAAAGTTGTCCAAAAAGTCCTTAGCAATGCATATTACTAATCAGAAATTAAGTTTTGATATATTTACAGTAGGAAATTTATTAAATATCTTCATGGAACATGATTTTCAATTAATATCCTAATGATTTTTGGCATAAAAGAAAAATCGATCATTTTGACCCATGCAGTGTATTGTTGGCTATTGCTACAAATATACCAGTGCTACTTATGACTGGTTTTGTGGTCCAGGGTCACATACACTAATTTGCTGAAACATTTCTTATAATTATTAATGTTTAAAACAGTTGAATATTTTTGTGGAAACAGTTTTTCGTTTTTTTTTTCTGGATTATTTGATGAATGGAAAGAACAGCATTTATTTAATAGAAATCTTTAGTGACATTATAAATGTCTTTTCTGTCATTTTTTTTATCAATTTAAAGCATCCTTCCTGAAAACCAAAAAATAAGAAAATAGGCAAAACTCTAAGTGACCACAGAGATAGGGTTTTGGAACAATAGTTTACATGTGCATAATGACTGATGCTTTTTTAGCATCTCATGCTTCGGTTTTGCTTTGTTTTTTAAGATGGCATATTAAAATATCTAAAAGCACCTTCGGTATCAATTTGTTTTAGTCTTACTGCTTTGGAGGTTTTGGGTCTAATTCGAGATTTGTTGCAGGGAGCTTTGTAAACAATGTTTCAGTAACCACAGCTAGTTAAGTTAGTCTAGTTAGACCGGGGCTATATTACAGAAACATCCTAAATTAGAATATTATCAAATCTGTTTAGTAACAATGGTAATTTCACTTAAAGCTACAGTCCGTAACTTTTGCCCCTGGTGTTACGGAAGAACATTGTAGCCGGAGCTACTTCTCTCTGTTCATGTCTGTGACGAATCACGCAAATACCGGGCTACTCCGCAGCGGTACCTTTTTTTATTTTTTATTTTTTATTGAATGCTTGAAAAAACTATAACAATTGTCATCATTGTCAAATCATAACAATACAACAACAGTCCAGGGTCACTCAGTCTTTCAGTCCAAAGGAAGTGCCAAGTCCTTTAGCAAAGCCATTGTTCTTATTGCTTTTAAGTTCGTAGAGAACTCAGATTCAAAATACATTTTCATTTTAAGTTTGAATATTAAAAAAAGAGGTTTGCATTTAGAAAATTTACATTTATGAATATGATATTTAGCTAACAGAAAATAAGGTTTATGAAATAAGTATCACCTTTTTTTCACATTCATGAAAGCCAAAAATGACATTTTAGGATTCACATAACATTTGATGAAGTCAAGAATGTCACACCAAAATGATGTTGTGTAAGAGCAATTCTTGTAAAGAAGTTTCATTGTTTTCTAAACAGAAAGAACAGTTGGTATTAATATCATTCTTAACCCCCGGTTTCACAGACAAGGCTTAAACCTAATCCTAGACTAAAATGTAAGTCTGAGCTGTTTCAACTTATATAAACTTGCACTGACTGATCTTAAAATATATCAGTGCCATTGTTTTGTCATGTTTATAAAAATTACTTGAATGTCCTTATTGAACTATGGCCTAATCCTGACTTTGTCAAAGCCCTGTCTGTGAAACCGGGCCTAAATCTTTTATGAGAGAGCACTTATCCGGGTAAATTCTATGAATCAACTTAAATGCAATTTCTCTCATTTTGTTAGTAATTAAATATTTGTGAGGTAATGGCCAAACTTTCTTCCAGGGAAAGTTTACTTACTAAATGGTTCACTTACTAAACCATTCCAGTAAGAGATTACATAAGCCACAGGAATAGACTCCATCTGAAACAAAACTCTAATTTTCTTATTGTTTTTTGACTTGGATGACGAAAGGCACTGTTTTCCAATAAATGTTTTACAAAGATCCACTGAGTGACATGAGATTAGAAAAGAAAGAGCTCTAAAAAGCATGAGAAGTCGATGTGGCACTGCATCAGCAACAACTGCAAACTCTTTCGGACTAACAGGAATTCCACACTTAGCTAAAAACTCAGAGTAATTACAGATTGAACTATTCTGATTGAAAAATTGAGATTACCATTTTTAAACCAAGATTAGATACGAGTGAGGTGTAAAATTGTGTTTAAAAATGAGGGACCAAGCTAATAACATTTGCCTATGAAAAAAGATCATTTGACAGGGATTTTCATGATGTTATAGTTACAGATTAATAAGAAATTTAAACCACCTAGTTTGGAAAAAACAACATTTAGGGATCAGATTCCATATAGATGAGGGCTTATTGATACAGTTTTTTATCCAATTTATTTTAAAGGTGTTGTTTAAAATGGTGAAATCAAGAAAGTTTAAACCCCCTTTCTCAATTGTGTCCATAAATACAGATTTTCTAATAAAATGAGTTTTATTCTTCCAAACAAAGTTGAGAAGCATTGTATCAATTTTTTTAAGAATGGCAGTGTCAACATTCAAAGAGAGAGCAGCATATATGTTAACCTTGACAAACCTTCAGCTTTGGCTAGTAAGATTCTTCCCTTCAACGAGAGATCATCACGTTGGAGCCACATATTAAATTTTTTCTGAGTACTCTCAATTAATGGATCAAAATTTAAGGAGCATCTTTCTAATTCAGTTTTTGTTATAATAACACCTAAATAAGATACTTGATCTTTGATTTGAATATTACACATGTCTGACAAATGACATTCTTTGATGGACAACAGTTCACACTTTGAGAGGTTCAAGAACAGGCCTGATGCTTTGGAGAATGGCTGGATATACTTTAATGCTAAAGGAACTTGATTAGCATCTTGCAAAAAAGAGTGGTATCTGTTTGTCAGCAATAGAGACACCATGAAGACCACTATTAGAAATAAAGAAGCGAATATCTGGGAAACTAGTAAAAATAAATAAGGGGATAATGGACACCCTTGCCTAATACCACGTGACAAGTCAAATCTAGGAGAAGTACCATATTTTAATTTAATTGTGCTACTACAGTTGTAATATAGAGTATAATATAAATATAAATTTATGTTCAACTGAATCAAAAGCTTTATAACAATCCAGGAAAAGAACAAAACTATTATGTTCCAGCAAATCACTATAATCCAATAAGTCTAAAACTAATCTAATATTATTCATTATAAATCAGTCCCTCATAAATCCAGACTTAATAAATCCTTAACATAATTAACCGAGTCTAGAAATGAGGACGTTGTCTGCTCTGAATACCTTCAACTATAAAGATTCTTATAAAAATTGCCACTGTAGTTTGCTATTTCCTTTGGATCTTTAACAATTTTGCCATCAACACAAAATTGTTCAATTGTTGAGAGGGTAAAATTACACTTTTCTAGCTTAAAAAAATATGCGGAATTGAGTGTTCCAACTTTTCTTAAATAAACACCTGTCTCAAACTTAAAAAGCTCCCAATTGATACCAAAATAATTTTGAATTGTGGCTGCTTTCCAATAGCTAGCAATTAATTCTTTAATTCTATCCTTTACATCTGGTAATTCTAACAGTGAACTGTTAAGTTTCCACAAAGAAGCTCTGCATTGGCCTGTTACATAATCTGCCATTAAAGGGGTATTAATAAAGATAGTTTTGTGGTCGGTCAACGGGGTACATGCTGACATTCAGATCAAAATTTGACATACATTTTTATATGAGCCAATAATCAATACGAGATTGTCTTGAACCAATTTTATTGGCCCAAGTAAACTCTAAATTGTTAGGGAATCTCTCTCTCCAAATGCCCACCAATTCAAACTTGTCTATTAGGTCTAATAGTGCAGGACTAGAACAAGCGGTCCTTTTTGGAGGATATCTGTCCAAAGAATTATTAAATGACACATTAAAGTCTCCTCCTAGAATGAAAAATGCATTAGGAAATTTATTAGACCAATATGTAAGCTTCTCATCTAATTTGTTTAAAAAAAAATCATTATCCAAAGAATTATTGTATCCATATATATTTCCGAGAATTACAGTTTGTTGGTTAAGTGAAATTACTAATAAATGAAAATGACCTAAGCTGATTCTGACCCTAATATATCCCCACCAACTTTGTTTCTCAAAATGCTTACACCAGCTGAGTGTTCGGTGCCACGTGAACTCCAAATATCGTTACCCCACTGAGATTTCCACCATTTGTAATCATCAATAGTCGAATGCATTCCTGAAGAAAACAGAAATCTGATTTGTGTTTTTTAGCATACAAAAAAAAGAGCTTTTCGTTTGACACTATCCCTGAGGCCCCTGGCATTAAAGGATATTAAAGACAATGACATGAACCACGATCAATGCAGGTACATCTAAAAAAATTAGAATATCGTAAAAAAGGTCAATATTTTTTGTCACTCATTTCAGAAAGTGAAAGCCATATATTATATAGATTCATTAAACAGAGTGAAATATTTCAAGCCTTTATTTCTTGAAAGTTTGATGATTATGGCCTACAAATAACGAAAACCCAAAATTCAGTGTCTCAGAAAATTAGAATATTACATAAGATCAATAAAAAAGGATATTTTAAACAGAAATGTCAGGCTTCTGAAAAGTATGTTCATTTCTATGCACTCAATACTTGGTTGGGCCTCCTTTTGCATGAATTACTGCATCAATGCGGCGTGGCATGGAGACAATCAACCTGTGGCACTGCTCAGGTGTAATGGAAGCCTAGGTTGCTTTGATAGCGGCCTTCAGGTCATCTGCATTGTTGGGTCTGGTGTCTCTCATCTTCCTCTTGACGTTCAGGCCAGGAGAGTTTGCTGGCCAATCAAGCACAGTAACACCATGGTCATCGAACCAGCTTTTGGTACCTTTGTCAGTGTGGGCAGGTGCCAAGTCCTGCTGGAAAATGAAATCAGCATCTCCATAAAGCTTTTCAGAAGAAGGAAGCATGAAGTGCTCGAAAATTTCCTGGTAGATGGCTGCATTGACTGTGGACTTCAGAAAACACAGTGGACCAACACCAGCAGATGACATGGCAGCCCAAATCATCACTGACTGTGGAAACTTCACACTGGACTTCAAGCAACATGGATTCTGTGCCTCTCCACTCTTCCTCCAGACTCTGGGACCTTGATTTCCAAATTAAATGCAAAATTTACTTTCATCTGAAAAGAGGACTTTGGACCACTGAGCAACAGTCCAGTTCTTTTTCTCTTTAGCCCAGGTAAGACGCTTCTGACGATGTTTCTGTTTCAGAAGTGGCTTGGTAGCTCTTTTCCTGAAGACGTCTGAGCGTGGTGACTCTTGATGCACTGACTCCAGCTTCAGTCCACTCCTTGTGAAGCTCTCCCAAGTGTTTGAATCTGCTTTGCTTGACAGTATTCTCAAGCTTGCGGTCATCCCTGTTGCTTGTGCACCTTTTCCTACCCAAATTCTTCCTTCCAGTCAACTTTGCATTTAATATGCTTTGATACAGCACTCCGTGAACCGCCACACCTTTCAGTAATGACCCTTTGTGACTTACCCTCTTTGTGGAGGGCGTCAATGTTCGTCTTCTGGATCATTGCCAAGTCAGCAGTCTTCTCCATTATTGTGGTTTCAAAGAACAAGAGATACCCGTAATTTATTCTGTAGAGATGGTCATTAATTGAAACTCAAATGTAAATATTCTAATATTTTGAGATACTGATTTTTGACTTTCATGAGCTGTAAACTCTAATCATCAAAATGAAAACAAAAAAGTTTCACTTTTTGAAATAAGTTACAAGAAAAAAAAAAACTTTTTCACGATATTCACATTTTTTTGAGATGCACCTGTATAGAAAAGAAACAAGAAAATAAAATAACTAAGTTTGAGTAAATGAGTGAATCAAAAGAGTACACTCGTTCAATCACTATCCTCCGAAAAGAGCAAACAACCACAACAACAGCTCAAACGGGAAGAAAGTGTTCAGATTTAAGTTCAGAGAATAACAAAGACTACGCTTAAACTTCAGCTTTCGAGTAAAGATTTAAGAGCCCAAAGTAAAAGTAAATAATGAACAAAAAAATATATATGTATAAAAATAAATAAAAAGAAAACGTTTTGGCATCTCTCCAAATTCTGTCCGCTGGGGCCGCGACGAAAATAAGACAATTATGCGACGAGAGGATCTTTCCGCAGCAGAACGAGGTCCCAGCCTATGCGCGATGTCAACTCCACGGGGCAGATCTGCAGCGATGCTCGGGGAAACATGGCTGAAAAAGTCGATGATCGTTTGCTTTACGTTCTCTCTTGCTTCCTCTGGAAAACCAGCGGCGCAAAGTTTCTTTGTGCATGGCCTCCATTCTCTGCATGAATCTAATTAGCATGGCATCACTCACTGAAGGACTGTCGGATCAGGTGTATCGGGTAAAAGCGCGAACTCAAACTGTCCAACAACTGCATCCAATTCAGCATTTATAGTTCTCCTTGCATAGCTGTTCATAGCAAGGAAAGTTTCTTCTTCAACACAGCAATTTATAGCAAAAGCACGTGGATTATTATTATTAGTGACTAGCTGGAAAAAGCGCGTCTTCAGTAGAGCTCAAATAGCAAAAATATGCAAAGGGAAAAAATATAATTAAAGGAGGCAACTTAACTCATAATATAAACTGTATCTTCCAGTTAGTTCTGAACATGAACTGTTTTTTTAAAAAAAACGAGCTCATGCAAACCTGTCTTGCTACGACGCCATCTTGGCCACCTTCCCGAACCAGTCTAAATAGTCTTATTATAGGTGTACCGTAGTGATTCAGGATGAGCCAAAAACACGGATTGGAAAATGGATTCATGGTGCTTATTATATAAATTTTGAACATTTTGAACACAAAAAAGTTACGGATTGCAGACCAAATCTTAAAGGTAAACATTCTGCCATCAAACAGCTTACAGTAACCATTGACTTCCATAATAGGAAAAAATTAATAAATAAATAAAAATACTAAGGACTAAACATCAACTGTTTAGTTAGGTTTAGATGAGTGAGATGAGATTAGGTGAGTAAATGATGCCAGAATTTTCATTTGTAAGTGAACTATATCTGTAAGTCAAAAATTAAGCTTAGACGTTTCAGTAATATAGCATCTGAGAAGTTAAGCATAGAAACAGTATCAGACAAAATACAAAAACAAAATGAAAAAAAGAGTATTTGGTTTGTGCAAGATGATGGAATACATCTGAAATGATCTAGTGTGTAACACTGTTTGTACCTTCAGGAGGGCATTTCCATTTGTCCAGCCTCAGAATTGCCTGAGCAGGGATGAGAAAGGCAAAAGCACTTGCCTGGAACAAAGGCAACCTGAATATGGCATAGACAAAATATATACATTGTGAGTACTATTGTGTAATTCAGTAGTAAAATACAGAAATATTATTATCTTATTAATATTACTGAAAAGAGAATGTAATATCAAAGTATTGAATAATATGTTAAAGTAGCATAGACTGTGGGTCATTGTGAGTTCACATGCTAGTTCATTGTGAGTTTACATGATGCCAGGTGCAGAAAGCAAGGGAAGGCCACCAGACATCAAAGAGGATGAAATGACCTCCAGAAAAGGGGAGGCCATATAATTTTAAAAGGGAGATTCAGCAATATTCCACCATTAGATAACGAATCAAAAGGCGTGCAAAATATTGGTGGCGAGCCAAAAAGATATGGCAAGTAAAAAATAGAAAGAACCAAGGTCGATACATTGGTAGAGTGTAAAAAATGAAGCATCTGAACAAACAAAGACCAGAGAGACAGTGGATGTGGCGGCTTCTCTCTCGGCTTTGTTACTTTGTAATAAAGTCTTCCTTTGACACCTGAAACTCTGCTGTTTGAGCCTTTCTTGCTGCACTGACTGCGATCCAGACCAGCAACAACCGCGGCGGGCCACAACAGTACTAATCACATAAATTACTTTCATACCAAAGCACACATTGAATAACTCACCTGACACCAAATGTAGTCTGTATGAGCGTAGTGATCCCCACACAGGTGAAGATGGTGCCTACCAACTGACTGACAGTGTTCTGGTCCTGCCCCACACACATGGCTTCAGCCAATAGGAATGGTACAGCAATAGTTCCACTGAAGCATGTTAGGTAGTGCTGGAGATCCAGAGGTAGAACATACAGATATAGGTTTAGAAGGGATGAGGATGTTGGGAGAGTCAGACTAGGAGAAAGTATGAGAATAGAAGTGTACCTGCAGTCCCAGCAACACACACAGATACCAAGGCGGGACATCCTCGATTCTGTAGATCATATCAAATCCTGCAGGCTGATTCTGACTCCCATCAGACGTCTTGGCAATGTCAGCAGGCATCTCCTGTACCTCTGTACCATCTGCTGGCACAACTCTATCTGAAGATGGGAGCTAATGGACAATATTAAAAAGAATGAGTCTAATGGAGAATTAACACGCACACAAACACACATGATTCATGCATGACAATATTATTTGTGTGCACATCTGTTGAAGAAGTCCATTAAAACGTATTGTAATACAATACATGTTTTACAAGGTTAAATATTAAATCAGTTTATTTAATAAAATACATTTTCATATGCCTGTAAAGCCAGCCATGGAATTTTTATTTATAAAATATAAATAAAATGTATTAAAACCCAAACTTCAAACAATTCTTTTTATAAAATAGTGTGTATACTAAAACAAAAATTTAAATAAAAATAAATTTAAGATAAACAGACCAATTAAAAACACACAGAACAGCACAATACTACAATCGTATAAATAAACATATGTACTGTATATATGTTTATATATATATAAACTTGCATCATTCGATTTTTCATAGAAGCCAAGTTCAAAAGTTGCCAAGTTACTCTCTCATTTAGTATTTATAATTTACTTAATATTTAACTACTAATAATATTTAGATAATGTATCTAACTGCTAAAGACAGCAAACTGACTCTACATAGTAAACACAAGTCTAGGATATTCAATATGAGCAGCCAAACTAAAACAAACTTAAATCTTTCATATTGAATTCTTTTTTCTTTCTTCTAAGAAAATGCTCTAATGCTCAGAAGGATTAAAAGTGCTAAATTAGGCTGTGACTCAGAAAAAGAACAGGGTCTACTTGTACATGTACTAGTTTGGCACTGGCCCTGCTTTTCTGCAGGGTAGACATTTCCTTGATATGCGTGACAAGTTAAGTGCTCAATAAAGTGTTAAACTAGTTTCAAAAGAGATAACATGGATAAAAACATGAACATCACGATTCATCATTAAGTAACCAGACAGTCTAAGTTGTATGTGATTATAAACAACATTATGCAGGTGCTATTCCAAACAAATACTCCACACTGTGCATCAAAGCTTACTGACAACTGAGCTGAAAATAAGCTTTATGTCACCAAAGGGATGGTCAGGACAAACTTTGCTATTTTATATACAGTGGGGGGAAAAAAAGATCCCTTGCTGATTTTGTACGTTTGCCCACTGACAAAGAAATGATCAGTCTATAATTTTAAAGGTAGGTTTATTTGAACAGTGAGAGACAGAATAACAACAACAAAAATCCAGAAAAACACATAAATTGAAAAAAAAAGTTATAAATTGATTTGCATCTTAATGAGTCAAATAAATATTTGATCCCCTATCAATCAGCAAGATTTCTGTCTCCCAGGTGTCTTTTATACAGGTAAGGAGCTGAGATTAGCTGTATAAAAGACATCTGTCCACAGAAGCAATCAATCAGATTCCACTCTCTCCACCATGGCCAAGACCAAAGAGCTGTCCAAGGGTGTCAGGGACACGATTGTAGACCTACACAAGGCTGGAATGGGCTACAAGACCATCTCCAAGAAGCTTGGTGAGAAGGTGACAAAATAACTGTCAATCTCCCTCGGTCTGGGGCTCCATGCAAGATCACCTCATGGAGTTTCAATGATCATGAGAACAGAGAAGAATCAGCCCAGAACTACACGGGAGGATTGTCAATGATCTCAAGGCAGCTGGGACCATAGTCACCAAGAAAACAATTGGTAACACACCATGCCGTGAAGGACTGAAATCCTGCAGCACCCGTAAGGTCCCCTGCTCAAGAAAGCACATGTACAGGCCCGTCTGAAGTTTGCCAAGGATTCAGAGGAGAACTGGGTGAAAGTGTTGTGGTCAGATGAGACCAAAATCCAGCTCTTTGGCATCAACTCAACTCACCGTGTTTGGAGGAGGAGGAATGCTGTGAGAACACCATCCCCACCGTCAGACATGGAGGTGGAAACATTATGCTTCGGGGGTGTTTTTCTGCTAAGGGGACAGGACAACTGCACCGCAATCACAAGGACGATGGACGGGCCATGTCCCGTCAGGGCCAGGGCATTGAAGCCAACCAGAGCATTGAAAATGGGTCGTGGATGGGTTTTCCAGCATGACAATAACCCAAAACACACGGCCAAGGCAACAAAGAAGTGGCTCAAGAAGAAGCACATTAAGGTCCTGGAGTGTGTGTATATATGTGTGTGTGGTCCAAATTGTACATACACTTTACATACACATGCAAAATATTAATTATTTGACTAAGATAAAAGGGATCATACAAAATGCATGCTATTTTTTATTTAGTACAGACCTTAATAAGACATTTCAAGAGAAAATAGTTTAATTTATAAAAATGGCCCCATTTAAAAGTTTACACACACTTGATTCTTAATACTGTGGACCTGAATGATCCACAGCTGTGTTTTGTTTGTTTGTTTGTTTTGTGATAGTTGTTCGAGTCCCTTGTTTGTCCTGAACAGTTAAACTGCCTGCTGTTCTTCAGAAAAATATCAGGTCCCACAAATTACTTGGTTTTCCAGCATTTTTTGCATATTTGAACCCTTTCCAACAACTGTATGATTTTGAGATTGATTTTTTCACACTGAGGACAACTGAGGGACTCATATGCAACTATTACAAAAGCTTCAAACGCTCACTGATGCTGCAGAAACACGATGACCCTGGGGCGTAAACTTCTGAACAGAATGAAGATGTGAACATTTTTCTTATTTTGCCTAAATATCACATTTTTTAATTTAGTATTGCCTTTCAGGGGCTATATAAGATACTTTCATTTTTCCCAGAAGATAAAATAAGTTCAATTTACCCTGATCTTCAAATTCAAAGGGTCTTCACCTCCAGGCTCTTAATGCATCGTGTTTCCTTCTAGAACATCAGTGAGCGTTTGAAATTAAATTCAACTCTTTTTTTGTTATGTGGACTATATATATATAAACATCTTTTCTGTGAACTATATCTTAATCAGGTCAGTACTAAATAAATAATAACCCAGATTGTGTATGATTGTATGTATGCATATACACATACATACAAAATCTGTACATTATACATGAACATGATTTTGTATTAAAATAATTTATCTTGGCTAATTTATTTTGGCCACAAAATAAATCAATAAATCAAACCACATATTTCCAACAAAATAATTGTAAAGAATTGTTCATTTGAACATTTTAAATTACATAAAGAAAGTGACATCATTTCAGTTTTCAGAGAAGCCAAGTTCAAAAGTTGGCAAGTTACCATCTAATTTAGCATTAATAATTGACTACAGATAATGTAGCTAACTGCAAAAGACAGCAAAAGTTAACATAAAAGGTGGTTGAATAAGATAACTGTGAGGGAAAAATTGTAGCACGGAAATAGTTAAGCATTTAAAAAAAAAAAAAAAAGTACAGTGTAACCCAATTTAGTATTTTGAGTAAATGTAAACAAATATAAAATAATGTATAATAAATGATGAGTATCATTGACTGACTCATATCGCCAGAGAGCAAAATTACATAGCAAGCATATATGTCTTATTAAATGTAAAGAAAAATATATTTGCCTACTACTCATAACTTCGTGGTGTATCTTGGGCACTGAGCTAACAATTCTAATAATCTAGCACAATGCTTTGCACCACATATTTGAACATTTGTACACATCCATAAGACAAAGGCCTAAATGTTTTGTTTGCATGGTTCAAATTTGTAAACACTCAAGAAAAGAAGATCTACATTTTCCTCAAAGATAGAGACACAGCAAAATCTAGTAATAAAGAAAACAGCTAACATTTCCTTGATGTCATTACAAATCCACTCTCTCTTTGAGATAAACATCTGCAGTGTGACCCAAATCAGTGTTTTCATTCACAACAATGACTGTACAGATATTTTACCTTAAGCTCCTCTGCAGTTTCTGACTGATTCATTGGCCCTTGAAGGATGTGCGGGGCTCCGTGCTGCTGTCTCCCAGAGGCCACGTGAGACCTGAGACCCGGCTGGACGCAGAGCGCTGGTTTTATGAGAGAGTGAGAGACAGAAGGGGACCAGATTAGACAGGTTAATAATCTGCTCTTGGTCCTGGACTTTACTCCCCCTGCCTGTGCTCATCAAAAGGCCGACAGTGTGAACACAACAGGAGCTGTGTTCATGAAGCAATGGGATGTCTCCTTTGGATGTGAACCACAGGGCCCTTAAAAAACAGAACATGTGGGGTTATTCTTCAGGGCAAAGACTTTTAAACGGTTATCTAATAGACGCTTATCTTAAAGCTTTAAAGTATTCATCTTCTTAAGAAGTGTGTGGTCTATAGTGAAAAAATGTGAAATGCATTGTCATAGCTGTTAAAGAACATCAAAGTTAGGTAAGATAACCCCTCCTGCAGTCCCCGGTGTGTTCGGTAGATGGGCTTCAGTAGATACATAGCTAATAGCTAGCAGTACAAACCTTAGGTGCAAACTTTCCACTGTTCACACCTAGATGTGACATATCTGTGGAGTTTTCTATTCACTTCTGTGACCAGTAGAGGGCGCTACACATCAACTACTGAATCAATTTTAACAGTCTATGGTGTGAACCTGGTGTGAATCTGTGAACTAGAGCCGATATAGATGATCTGCATCTAATATTTTGCCAGACAATGCCAGTAAAACCAGACAGGGTGACCAGGATCTTTGTAGTAACGGCCCAGTGTACATTATCCACTTAGCCTATAACATAAATACCTGATAAATCTATAAATGGAAATTAACACGTTTCTGAGAAAATAGAGATATATTCTGAGATATATTTTTCTGAGTAACTTGTCTAAGAAATTGGTTGCATTTGACCATGAAATAGTGTGACTGACCGATTACAATCGAGTACTCCACAGAACTATGTAATAAATTATAGGACTGGGGCAAAACCAAAAACTTATTGGAACTTATAAGTACCACAGTTATAGTAAAACTACAAAGGCTTTTGAGCAAAATATAAGGCCTTCACAAAATGGTTTGATTTCAGTCCAACAAAAAGTTTACATGAGATTTTAAACATAACATGCTAATAACAACTATACTATTAAAATCGATTTGGTGATTAAAATTGAGCTGTAAGAAAATGAACTGATTAGATGAAAACCTTAAACTTGAAAATGAAAAATATTTAATTGGCAACTAATTTAAATCATTTTGAAGTTTAAGTAGTAAAATTAAAGGTATCCACCTCATTTTTCAACGGCTCTTCATTAGCCGCCGTAATGCAGTAAACGGTCAAACTGTTTGCACTACAAACCAGTGTGTTCATAATTAAGATATTAAGTAAAAATAATGTTAAGACACACCAATTTGTAATATCAAGCAGCAAAATGAGCTGTTTTGTACAGCTAAATATAGCTGGAAGACGCATAAAAATGTACAAATGGCCGCGCCCACTCTTACAGAAGGTAATAAACAAGGTGGATATAGAAATATTTATATACAAAAATATATTAATTATAAAAATGACAAAAACATAAAATTACTAAACAAAATTTTAAATCGAAAAAGGTAATTAAAAATACTAATTGTATATAAATAATACTAAAATAGCACTAATAAAAAGACAAACTATTGCTTTAGTCTGACTGAAAACAAACTTTTAAGCTGACCATGAATGCACTTAATATACTACATTTAATATTTACATATTTTACAGCAGAATGCTGCGACTGACCAGAATGAAGTAGTCAAGAGCGTCATGTAAACATTAGATCCAAACATTGATCCAAAACTAAAACCTCATTGTGTGGCATAACAATGACCTCATCGATTACAAATCTTCACATTCAGAAATATTCTCTATTTCTTTATTTATGCAATTCATCGTCTTCTGAGGAAGTAGGATATCAAGCAGACACACATCTGCATCACGAATGAATGAGACGCAGGCCGGCACACAGGAAAGACAAAGGAAAGGCTGTCTGGAGAAGATTTAAGCAGAAGTCTGGGGGAAATTCTCTTTTCCAGTTTCAATTTTCACAGGCTTGTGCAACAAATCTCTCTCAGAGACCAGCCTAGGATCAGAAGAACACAAGAAAGGAGACACAGAGACGTGATGAGGGGGGAAAGAGGATGCCCAGAGGGACTGACAGGAAACCAGTGACGTAGAGGCACAAACACAGCAATCCCCAGAACACACAGCAATGAAGTACCACATCATTCAGATCATATCTAAATTACCGTCTGAGGCCGCTATGACACATACACACAGATTTGTCTTTAAACAGTCACCTTTATTACCATGTTAACACCTGCTTACATAAAAAATGTTTTGTATTATTACAAAACCATAGAAAAAAGAACAGTTGAACAAAACAATCAATAACTTAAAAAGAATTACAGTATACTCAGGTGTCAGAGATCACACAAATCAGTATTAGACAGACGGTCAACAGCACATTAATTTTTAACTATTAACCTAAATAAACTTCCTGTGTTCAGCTGACAAATGACTCCCACTAGCTTGGCTGTCACGAGTATTCTCGAATACATGCAATAGCATGTTCAAACTAAGGGCATGGTGTACAAAGGTGATGGAGAAAGTTTTATTTTTTTTGTTTGCGTGTGGAGTGCGTTTTACTGGGCCCTCCTGAACATCAGCATCTCTCTGATGTTATCCTCCGCATCTTTAACGCTGCGCTCCAGGTACGTCTTCTTTTGCTGTGGAGAAAACAAAGAGAAAAGACAAAAACAAGTCAGTTATAACTTCAAGTTCGGAAACATCATAAGGCTTTTTCTGTCTGAACACACCCTTTTACACCCCAAACTGCGTGACAGAGCTGTTAAAATTCTTTGTGATAAGATAAGAAGAGGATCATTTTTTGCATCATATTAAAGACGGTCTTAACATGAATTAAACTTTGATTGCTCCGGTTGAGTAAGGTTAAAGGTTTCTGAGTGTCTAAATACAAAAAAACTTGCCTTTTTCAGTCAGATCATTTCTGACTGTTAAAGCAAAGGTGCTGCATGCTAGAGAAAGTGTAGTGGATTGTTACACAACACGTGCCAGGATGTGTAATCAGGCTGACACCTGGTTAGTGGCCGAGATACTCTACAGTTACAGGCCTCTACCTGAAGTCCTCCGATAATGTGTTGCAAAAGAAGTGAGTCAAATGCACAGACACACACACACAGACTCAGAAAACCTTTGCCCCAGGCGATGTGGCACCATCTCAAACACAAGATAAATATAATAAATATATATACATATAACAACCCAAACATATCACATTATATATTCTTGATCCAGTGCAAAGGTTTTTTATACTTTACATCACAATTTCAAGGTCAAGGTTTGAGACGTCACAAAAGAACCAAAAGTGTGCTGGATTGTCCTTCTTTGTGGTTGTAGGTCGAAACATGTGGCTTGTGGGCTGGCATCTCTGTAATGATTAAAGTATAGGCATGTGTTTACATCTGTAACCAAGCATTACTGCATATTAGCTCACTGCTGTCTGGGAACCCCACCCTTCCTCCATCACCCCTCAGTCACACACGACTAGCTAGATTCTCAAAAAACAAGTGATATGACAATAACTTTAAAGTGAAAGTTCACCCAAAAACTCAGATTCTGTATCAATTACTCATCCTTATGGCGTTCCAAACCTGTAAGACTTTGAAACAGAAATTAAGATGTTTCTAATGAGATTATTCAAGAGATTTCTATCCTTTCATTGAAAGTTAATTCCACAAGTGGACAGTTCAATAAGTTCATAAAGAGATTGTAAAAGTAGGTTTTTAGGTGCAGTTACATTTACCAATGTTTGGCAAATTTTCTAAATCCAGTCATTTCAATAGGAATCCACGTGATCTTGAATTTTGTGTGAGAACGAAAGTTCTCTCCACACAGATTTTGCAACTGGTTCTATTTGGTTGCGTGGATTCGCCGAGTTAACCAATGCAAAGCTGCTTGGTTTGAAAGTGACTTCTGTGTTTTGCCTGTGAAAAGGTCAGTTTATTGTCAGTAGTGTAGCGATTTATGAAACACAGCTCACACAAACATCACACCAAGCAGATAACTTTTGGTCGAAAAAAGAGAAAAGTTACTTGTATAGGTAATGTTGATGACCCATTTTTTGTGTTAAGGTATGGTTACATTTGCTGTTTGGCAAATTTTAATGGGTGGAATCCAGTTATTTCAATAGGAATCCGAATGATTTCTCCACACAGATTTTGCAATGTGGATTCACATTGAACAACAGAAAGTTGCTTGGTTTGAAAGTGACTTCAGTGTGAGATGCTTCTTAAATTGGCATGGTATTGATAATACAGACCTTTTTGGCTCTTGAAATGTAGCATTTGTGTCATTAAATTTGTTGATTAAACTGTGCTATTCATATGGAAAATATTTACAATCTCCTTTTTGAAGTGGCTTTGGAGGAATGGATTTTCAATGGAGGGATAGAAATCTCCTAAGTTTCAAAGATGAATTATAGATTTGGAACAATATGAGGGTCAGTGACAATTTAAACTTTTGGTGGCTTAGAATAAAAAAAGAGCAAATTCCTTGTTTCACTGGGTTTTTGAGTGCATTGTAACAGGCACACGTGTTGATTATTGCATGAAAAGAGAGGTATTTGGTTGCGCTTTTATTCATACAAACATATTTTCCATTCAACTACGCCAAATGTGTCACAAATAAGCAAAACAAGGACACGGAATGAGGCGAATATCCGAACTCTGTCCTATAAAATGCAAGAGCCAATTGTTCATTGAAGAGAAGGTTTATTTTTGGAACCTTGTCCGTCTTGTTTACGTACAAAGCTGCTTGTGTATTTTTGAATTTTTGTAAGTGCGTTTGTAGATGCAGATGATACAGGTTATCAACATGCATGCTTGTTTTTAATGAGAGGTTGAGGTCTGATGGTTTTTCACACCATGGCATCTGTTTTGTGATAAGTCTGAATGGCATTAGGAGGAGGGACATTTTCACTGAGCAAGCATGATAAGAGATACGACAACAATTGATATCAGCTTGCCCATACCTCCCCACAGAAAAAAAACTGGTATTTATAGGCAACAGTGCTTGGAAAGGCAGAGAAAAGGTCATGAAAATATTTCAGAGGGCAGAAAATTAGACAGGAGGGAAAACAATGGCCAACAGGGGTGCACAGAATGTTGCATTACCCTCTGACAGAACTGGAAGAGGGGCATCAAAAATACACTGTTAACTACTAACATTCAAATGCTTGGGGTGAAAAAGCCTTTTATGCTCAACAAGGCCATATTTATTGATAAAAAAATACAGTAAAATCTGTAATATTTTGAAATATTATTACAAATAAAAATAACTGTTTTCTATTTGAAGATATTTAAAAATGCCATTTATCTTTGTGATTGGAAAGTTGAGTCATTCCTCCAGACTTTACTCTCAACTGATCCTTCAGAAATCATTATGCTGAGTTTGTGCTCAAAAACATTTCTCATTATTATCAATGTTGAAAATAGTTGTGCAGCCCAATATGTTTGTTACACGTGAAAACACAAAGCATGGCCTGTGCAGTCCGATTCCTGAGCAAATGTTTTTTTAATAAATTCATTCAAAAAGACTTTTGGTTTGAATCAGTCTGGCGAATCCTTCATGGACTGAACTCACTGTTCAGTCAGCTGCTGCACTGAAGAAGATAAACATTTATCCCAGTGGTTTATTTACTGATTTATCTTGTTTGCATTTTGGGTGGGGCAGATATGCTATAAAAAGGCCACTGGAGCGTGAGCTGAACAACTGAAGGGGAATCCTCTTCCCTGTGAATCATATGCAAAAGAAAAGAAGCTTCAGAGACACATGGAAAATTCAGCATACAACTGTTTGTGTTGACTACTATTATATCGGTGTTTAGGCAAGCTGAAACTAGCTGTTAAGTGCAGGGACAGAAACGATCCTAACTAAGCGCCGTTTGCCTCCTACACAGCTCGACTGAGCCGAGTGTAAAACAATCAATCTTTTGACACCATGAATGTCCTGCTTGGTATATTGAATGTGTGTGTCTTTCTCAGTTTTGGACATCTCCTCTGAGCTCTTGTCTATGAAATAGAACCATTTAAATCCAGCTCGCTTTAATAATTCTGTCAAAGAATGTCACACTAAAATACTGTACAAATTTGATTTGTGGTTACCAGTAAGTTACCTTACCACAATTTTAAATGGTTTTAAATCACATTTTCTAAAAAAATGACTGTAAAATACTGTCAAATTTCTGTTTTTTATTATTATTATTATTAATAATGTACATTAGGGTGTTTTGTGCTTTTTTTCTAATTTGTTATTTAGTTAATGTTTATTGCATTATTTGTGTATTGCCTAGATTATATTTTGTCTTTGTGGGTATGTCATGTTTATACATGAGTACTGATCATGTGTTATGGACAGGCCGATTCTGTTTGCATCTACATTATTATGGTCGTTATCAGTACATTTTAAGGCACAAAGAAGATTTTAGTAGCTTAAGGAGATTACATAATGGTATATAAAAATATTAATTTTTTATTAACATGATATCATGAAATATACTGATGTATCAATATATATATATCTTATAAGTTGTAAAATACAGGCACCAATACCCCCACATAATACCTGTAACGCTGTCTCCATATTTTTTGTAGTGAATTTCTGAAAAACAATAATTATTGTAATTTTAACTGTGAAAGACTGTAAAAATGCAACAGTAAAAACTTTTGTTTAATGTTAAGTTCTCTCACTATATACAGGTAGTAGAATTTCAGAGTAAAATACTTTTAAATGTAGAATTTATGGGGGAAAAAAACAATGCATATTATCATTTACACTGAAAACCCGTAAACTGACTTTTCCAGAATTCCCTGTCTGACACTTTTTTTTTCTTTTTTTTTAAATAATTGTGTCTTATAGTTTGTATGTTTCTTACGCTATGTATGTTAGGGTTTTATTTACTTTATTTATTTATTTTATAACTTAAGTTAATTAATGTTTATTGCATCATTTTAGTGTTTTGTATTTGTGTATATGACACTGTGCATATTCTAAATATTAGTATTTACCTCAGAAAAGCTACTTTTGATTCTTCATGTGTCTTTCTCTTTACCATCTTTGTTATTATTTGTGATTTTCAGTATATTTTAAAAATTTTAGCAGAAGTGTGGTCTGGCAAATTCTTTAGAAAATTACAGGTTGTTCTGTAAATATGCGTAGATATTTACTGTATTTATTTTTGCAGAAGTATTCTGGCATCTGCCGTAAATGTACCAGGTTAATTTTTACAGTGCAATTTTACAGCATACACAGGGAAAACATGATTTCTGAATTCAGCTGTGGCACTTAAAATAATCTCAACAGTAGCAATGGAATATTAATTTTTTTTTTATAAATTAAACCCTAAATGGTCACTCAAAATAACAAAAGCATCTATCAATGCTCAATCAATGATCAATCAATGCTCCAAATTCAGGACTAAACCGGTTATCATCAAAGGTATGAGTCCAGCAGTTAATGGGGGATTCCCCTTTGCCCAAACACGTTGTGTTATGGAAACACTATTCTCCATGCGGATAATGATACCTCAGAAGACTGACCATCCCAGAACAATGCGGAAGAAGGCACAAAGAGAGGTCTTGTGGCTCTCTCTTCTGTGGTTCGCTCTGAATCGGGCTGCAGAAGCCTTCATTGTTGTGGCCTGAATGGATCCTCTCATGGGAGTGAGGGCCGCCCATAGTGACTTCTGTCAGAGCACAGATGACAGGGCAGATAATCTGCGCAGACACCACCGTAAAAGAGCCTTTTGTTGTTGCCGACTCCTCTACGAGAGGCAGAGGTGACGCTTCTGAAAAGTGCTGACCTGCCGCAAAGGCCGACGGAACGGATGAGCGGCAAAGAAGAGTTGCAGATCTTCATGTGCTGAGATTCAGCTTTAGCAAAGTCTAACACAAATAACTGCAAAAGGAATGTGGCTGCAGCAATATAATTCTACAGAAATGGAGGTGGAAGATGCCTCAGGGTGAAATGCTTCATTCTGAAGCGAAAGCACAAACTGGCTTTGAGCTGCAGGAATGTTTGTCTTGCAGAAACAAAAGGTGTATTCTTAGGAGTGCCACTGAAACAGGAACTTCAGTTGTATCTGGTGCATTGGCCTTGAATGCAGCAATGATAAACTGCAGTTTTGATTGTTATTATGATAATTACAGAAACACCTACATAAAAATGGAGGGATGAGGAATCCATGAATGTCAGTGGCGACAGTGTGGTGGACATGACAAATGACAAGGCAAAGTCCCCTCTCTGCGTTTGGGTTTTTATAGTCCAATATAAATTCATGCTTCATTTTATGTTTACACAGTTTCCAGGTTACAAGCATCAATAACCTCACGCTATCAACAAGCAACCAAACCCCCCAATATATTGCCAATGAGAGTTTCGGGTCAGTTGACCCAGTGTTATATAATGTCATTTCATCTAGCTGGCTAACATAAATGAGGTTTTTGTCGAAACTGCAAAAATGCATCAATAAGCATCAATAAGAACATAAAAAATACAAATCAATCAGTTTTTAATAACACTAAAATTAATACATTTATTTAGCAAGGATGCGTTATGTTGATCAAAAGTGACAGTAGTAAAAAATTTATTTCATAAAAATGCTGCTCTTATAAACTTTGTATTCATCAAAGAACACTGAAAAAAAAACAATCACTGTTTCCACATTAATATTAATAATACATATTTATTGAGCAGCAAAACACTGAAATATTAAATATAATAAATAAATAAATATAATAAATAAAATATTAACACAAATGTTTTTAGCATTGATAAGAACTTATTTATGAAGGATCATGTGATGCTTGAGACTGGAGTATTTGCTGCTGAAAATTCAGATTTGCCATCACATTAATTAAATATTAAAATATAAAACAGTTATTTTAAATTGTAGTAATATTTCGTTTTATTACTATTTATTTTTGATCAAACAAATGCAGCCATGGCGAGTATAAGACTTTTCTTTCAAAAACATTAAAAGATCTTACAGGCAAACATCTGAATGGCATATTTTTGATAGACAGAAAAACAAACTAATTCATAACATTAAATTAAAAAAAAACATTTTAATTTAGATTTTAAAACTCAATCTTTCTTTTGTGGTGGGGCCAGTCCAAATTTTGGACTGAATTGATGTATTACACACAATTATTTAATCTCATATTTGTTTTATTTTAATACTGTCCAATATTTTCTCGTCCAAATTCTTTGAGCATGCACTAAAAAACGTCCCTGCCAAATTTGATGGGCACTCTTAAAAAGAAAGTATAATTCTGTGTCACTACCAAGCTCAAGGGTACAAAGTCAAATGAGGGGCAGCACAGCGGGTGTGAGAAGACCCATCATGCGTCTCAAAGAAGATATAGGCATGAAAGTGCCATGTAAGGACATTTGTCCCATGCACTGACACCCAAGCCATGCAACTAAATCTGCAACATCTCCCTCCCGCTGCCTCTGGAGTATTAATAACAAGCTTCTCACATCTTTCACTGCAAATGCAGCAAACAATACCCCGGTGAGACTCAGGGATGGGGGCTGACAGATCCATAACAGCCCTGTCAACAGGTTCTCTCACACGCTTCACAACAGACCCTCCCCCCGCTGCGGGCACACAGCCCACCTGCATCGTGGGCCAATTATGAGCTCATAACGGAACCAGCAGTGGGGTTATTGTCACCCCAGGAGTCATCAGTCATGTATGGGGATCACAAGGGTGGTGAGTAGGCCAAGGCGACGCTCAGATGCTGACAACATCGTGTTACCTCGTAACGTATTGCTTTGCGTCTGGGCTGTGCGAATCCAAAGGCCAAAGGAGCCACGAGTTCATTTGCTCTCTGTGGTCTAAATGCAGTCTCAGTATGCACTAGGCGGAAAATGGCAGCTATGCGGTTTGACTGTACACAGGCGTTAAAAAAGCAAGGAGGCTTCTGAAACATTTCTGTGACTTTCTGTGCCTTTCAAACGCTAACAATCACCATCATTATATCGGTGCCCTTAAAAGCCAATTCACACTACACCGACAGACGCCAACAAACAGCAACAGACACGTTCGTCTTGGTTTTGTATGATCAGTGTGTTACCCCTCTTGGCATCTGTTGGCAATGGTTGGCGCTTGTTTTCGCCAACTGAACATGTAAAATCAGCGTTTGTCGGGTCTTGGAATGTCTGAGAAGTGACGTACTGTATTCAGTCGGCTACCAACGCTGTGTGAATTGGCCTTAAAACCAACAATTGATTATGACATTTAGATAAGTGGAAAACGTGTGTCTGGGGAAGGATTCACAGACAAGTATACATTTTTTTTTTTTAAAGTTCATCTTGAAAACACAGAAGCTCAAACGTTGTTCTAGAACGTGACGTGACGCTTCTGTATTTACCACAAGTGATGCACTTTATGTATGCATGTCAATCATTGTTTATGTAAATGAAAGACTAACTTAAGCGATTGTGCCTCTTTACAAGATTTAGATTCATATAAACAACTTGATTCATATAGATGAATTTTTCGGTGCCTTTATGATCTTTTGTGTGTTTTAGTTATCTGGACATTTAATGGAGGGACAGGAGCTTCTCAGGTGTAATTCGTTAAGTCTTATGAGTTTAAAACGACATGAGGATGAGTAAATGATGACAGAATTGTCATTGTTGGGTGAACTATCCCTTTAAAAAAAAGTTTGTAAGAATGTTTCTAAGCACACTTCTCTGATTTTATGGTGTTGCCAAAGACTCACAGATCAACTTAATAGTAACTTAAAAAGTAGTATTAACATCCCTAGTAATAGTAATATGCATTACATGTGGCTAGAGTTATGGTACATTAACAAGGGTCGTCGGAGTCGATGCTTGACGGAGTGCGTGTCTGAAGCTTGGTGCTGACGAGACTGTCATAGTATCAACAGCCAATCACATTACTTTTCTGGTGTTGCATGAACGTAATTGGCTAGCATCTGCGCTACGGTATTTGTTTAAGGCGTTTGGCTTGAAACATTTTTTAACTTCTGCCACAAGCAACGCCAGGTCCGACGCAACGGATCCACAATTCAGTTCGGCAACGCATGACGTCACCCATTGAAACTAAATGAGAATCGTTAATGCCGATGCCCTGTGTGAATGCACCATTATGTTGTAATTCTTATTATATGAAATGCAATAAATTAAACATCTTACTTTTCAAGAAAATTCTGTCATTAATTACTCACCCTCATGTCGTTACAAACCTGTAAGACCTTCGTTCATCTTCGAACACAAATTAAGATATTTTGGATGGAATCTGAGAGCTCTCTGACCCTCTATAGACAGCAAGGATATTACCACAATCAACGCACAGAAACTTAGCAAGGACATCGGTAAAAATAGACCATGTGACATCAGGGGTTCAACCGTAATTTTACGAAGCTACGAAAATACTTTTTGTGCGCAAAGAAAACAATAACAATTTATCAACGTAATGAACGCTGTTTACGTTCAGCATGCTTTCGCTGAACGTAATCAGAGTTGTTTACATTCAGTAGAGAGTACGCGCATGCTGAATGCAAACAACGCTTCTGTGCACTGATCGTGGTAATATCCTTGCTCTCTATGGAGGGTATATATCGACATGAGGGTGAGTAATTAATGACAGAATTTTTATTTTTGGATGAACCCTAAGAATTCATTTTCAATTATTTTTTAATATTTTTAGGAAGTTTTGTCCTAAGAACAATCTTATGCACTTCTAAAGATCCCTCTGTCAAGCTCCTGAAGTTTGCAGACGACACCACACTGATCGGCCTCATCCAGGACGGTGACGAGTCTGCTTACAGACAGGAGGTTAAGGAGCTGGCTGTCTGGTGCAGTCTTAACAACCTGGAGCTTAACACGCTCAAAACTGTGGAGATGATTGTGGACTTCAAGAGAAACCCCCCTGCTCTCCCTCCACTCACCATCATGAACAGCACTGTGACTGCAGTGGAGTCATTCAGATTCCTGGGCACCACCATCTCCCAGGACCTGAAGTGGGATATTCACATAGACTCCATTGTCAGAAAGGCCCAGCAGAGGTTTTACTTTCTTCACCAGCTGAGGAAGTTCAACCTGCCACAGGAGCTGCTGAAACAGTTCTACCCTGCCATCATTGAATCTGTCCTCTGCACTTCAATAACTGTCTGGTTCAGCTCAGCTACCAAATCTGACCTCAGAAGACTACGGAGAGTAGTCCGGACTGCTGAGCGAATCATTGGTACAACCCTCCCCACTCTCCAAGAACTGTACTTATCCAGAGTGAGCAAAAGGGCTGGTAAAATCACTCTGGACCCCTCACACCCAGCACACTCCCTCTTTGAACTGTTACCGTCTGGTCGACGTTACAGAGCTCTGAGAACCAGAACGACCAGACACAGAAACAGTTTCTTCCCTCAGTCAATACATCTCATGAACACTCAACAATAAACGTGGAACACACAACTATAATGCATTATCCATTCACCACACTCACTTATTTTATTTTTATTTTCTCATTTCTAATTTGCACATACTTGACCTGTACATACTGTGACGAGTCGGCTGCCTCCCCCCTGTCCATCATCACCACCCCGTCCCATATTCGCCGCCCTTCACCAGGCTCCCGACGTGAATAGAGCCTCATCACCGCCGCCGTAAAATGCCGAACGCGCCTCTCCTCGGGAGACCGGTCTCTCCCCCGTGCATGCACGCTGGTGTCCTCGTGGGTCCAGGAAGGGAGCGTCGAGGAGGACTGCCGCACCCGTTAGGCGGCTGACGGGCCAGGATGCCGGGCCGCCGAATCCCCCAGAAGCGCCGGGATGCCCGAAGATGGACGAAGCCGTGCAAGAGACGCCGCCGCCACTCGCTCCCGGCCCCGAGAGGGGAGCGCGTGCGGCCACCGGACTCCGCCCCTTCCCTGGACCCTTCCCTCCTGAACACTGCCCTCCTGCACAGCCCCGCAGCACGACGAGGACACCAGATCCCTGTTTATTTTGGACACTTTTCCCCCTTTGGACACTTTATTTTAAGATATTGTTTAATAAAAACCTCTCCGAGGCTTGACGCCACGCCCACTGTGTCTGTCGTTGGCTCCTCCCGCCACAGTGGTGGAGAATGCGGGCAGGCGGAGCCTAGACAGCGCAGTTGGGCAACATCTGATGACGTCATCCCCTCTCGCTCGCAAAAAGCCGTGGAACCCGCACGGGGACAGAGGAACGACGGGGACAGCCTCCCAGCCACCGAAGGGGTAAGTGACGTTCTTTCTATTGGCCATTTACCCTGTGGCTGGTTGAGGCTGACAACTAATACCCGGTTTCTCTATCCCGGTTCCGGCGCGGTGCGAGAGGGAGAGTTGCCCGGAGAGGAATCCCTGCCCCGCCCACTCCGACCGCTGGAGCCTGGTTGAGGAAGGTAGCACTCCTGCGTGGGCGGCGACCCTCGGACGGGGATGTCGCTTGGGGGGGGGGATGTGACGAGTCGGCTGCCTCCCCCCTGTCCATCATCACCACCCCGTCCCATATTCGCCGCCCTTCACCAGGCTCCCGACAGGAGTGGGTGTGTGAGAGAGGAGGGGCGCTGAAACAGCCAGGGCTGGCGGCGTGTGATGAGGCGCACCTGACGTGAATAGAGCCTCATCACCGCCGCCGTAAAATGCCGAACGCGCCTCTCCTCGGGAGACCGGTCTCTCCCCCGTGCATGCACGCTGGTGTCCTCGTGGGTCCAGGAAGGGAGCGTCGAGGAGGACTGCCGCACCCGTTAGGCGGCTGACGGGCCAGGATGCCGGGCCGCCGAATCCCCCAGAAGCGCCGGGATGCCCGAAGATGGACGAAGCCGCGCAAGAGACGCCGCCGCCACTCGCTCCCGGCCCCGAGAGGGGAGCGCGTGCGGCCACCGGACTCCGCCCCTTCCCTGAACACTGCCCTCCTGCACAGCCCCGCAGCACGACGAGGACACCAGATCCCTGTTTATTTTGGACACTTTTCCCCCTTTGGACACTTTATTTTAAGATATTGTTTAATAAAAACCTCTCCGAGGCTTGACGCCACGCCCACTGTGTCTGTCGTTGGCTCCTCCCGCCACAATACATAGTTGTCTATATTATATATTGTGTTTTCGCTGCTTTGTACATTGCCTATTTGGATATTATTCTTTTACTATCTGTGTCCTGTCCTGTTGTTGTCTCTCTGTTGCACTGTGGAGCTTCTGTCACTACAACAAATTCCTTGTATGTGTAAACATACTTGGCCAATAAAGCTCATTCTGATACTGATTCATGAAAAAAGAATGAAATTCATACATTTATTTTTAAGTTAGAAAATAAGAAGAAAATAGCAGTTAAGAATAAATTTCTAGGAATGCTGTTAGAATCCAGACCCTGGTCACTCTGTCAAACTGTAATGAAACAAGCTGTTCATCGGGTTTGACGAGGATGGGGTTGGGCTGCACCATTAGGGAAGCCCTGGGCCTCTTTCCAGAAGTCACCAGCCTTGCATTTATTTAGGATGATGTCGCAGCCGAGCCTGGAATTACACCCAAACTGCTCAGCGCACCGCAGCCAAAGACAGACAGGCCCAGACACGACACTGAACACACAGTCTGGGCCAGAACACACACAGCTCAGAAATACTGCATATGAGTGAACGCCCATGACCACACAGCCTTCATACACATTTCAGGTACACTTCCTCTCAGCTCATTTGCCTTATAAAGGTACAGTTCCTGCAAACAATGTAAATAGCTTTAAGCGAAGCAACGGATGCGCATATGCAAAGTTGGGAAGTAGATGAGTAATTGATTCGTTAGTAAATACATTATTCAAATTATTTAAACCAATTTACCTTGACATCTTGGATAAACAAGGAAATGCACTACCCACATCACTCTGACATCATACATGTGCAGTGTCACTCAAAGCAAAGAATATTTTTGAACGGGCTAATAGACTAAATTGCAATTATTGCTTGATTAATAAAATGAAATGATAAAAAATGTGAAAAACCCCACATCCAAATATGACTGCTTCCATAGTATACTATATGACAAAAGCAGTGTGTTGCAATTAAAAGTTCTTCATCAAATGCAGTAGTTCGGATGTAGCTAAAGTTTATAGACTACCTATCAAGGATTGGGGTCAGTTTTTAAAACAAGTCTCTTATGCTCACCAAGGCTGCATTTATTTGATCAAGTATACAGTAATCTGAATTTTTGACAGCCATAACTCCAGTCTGATTGATTGCTTAATATTGAATAATTCTGGATTCATTTGTTTTGTGAAAAAATTCTTAGATGAATAGAAATTTTCAAATTTTTTTCAGAAACAAACTGAAATAAAAATCTTTTGTAACAAAAGTATTTTCTGTTACTTTTGATTAACTGAATGCATCCTTGCTAAATTTAATACTTTACAAGTATTAATTTCTTTAAATAAAATCATACTGACCCCAAACATTTAAATGGTAATGTATACATTTGTAAATAGTTATTAAATCTTAATTTTAAATTTAATTGTAATTTAAAACATTATTTATTATAAAATTTTAAACTCCAAAATCAATAAAAAAATGCCCATCTCTACTATAAAAATAGTAAAGAAAGAAAGAAAAGAAAGTATTTAGTAGGGATGCATCGATCCGATACTCAGGATCGGTATCGGCTCCGATACGGTAATTTTCTGCGGATCGGGTATCGGTCCAAATCCGATATTGTACGTATACTATTCTGTGTTATTGTTGAGCCCCACGAAAGGCACAAAATCATAATAAAGCACCATAAAGTTTTTGTGCACTATATTTCAAGTGTTCTGAAGCTGTTCCATAGTTTAATCTGAGGTACAGATGAATATTTAAGTCTTTAAATTCAAGTTCAGGTAAACTCTTCTCTCTTCCTTCATTCAGCAATCAAACTGTGTGTCACGTTCGGTTACTACAGTCAAACTCTCTTCAAGAGAAAAGAGTAACACACACAGAAGTATAGAAATTCTACATCGATTAAAAAAAAAACTGCGCTGGTATCGGATTGGATCGGTATCGGCAGATACTCAGAATTTTCAGGATCGGATCGGTTCTGAAACAAATGGTATTGTTGCATCCCTAGTATTTAGTGTCTATATACTTGATGTTTATAGCCAAAAGGTAAATACTTGCACAAGGTCATGACTTGATCAAAAAGTGTTTTGATCTACATTTTCAACTAGGGATGCAGCGATTAACCGGTTCCGCGATTAACCGCGCTTTAAAACGTCACGGTTAATTAATCGTAAAGGTTCCACAAAACCGAGTGTTTCTGTTGCAGAGCTGAACTGTTGCAGCTTGTCCAAAATGAAAACAAAGTCACACTAGTGGTGCACCAGTTTAAAATTACGTGCTTATCAGAGACACGAAGGCTACTACACGCATTAGATTAGTGACAGAGGGACTAAACAGCGAAGCTTTATTTCCACCAGAGAAATGCCTGTCGAAAGTGTGGGACCATTTTGGGTACACCAAGAAGTCATTTAAATATTGCCGTAAAAAAACTAATGCTAAAGAGCGAATACATAAGGGATAATGCACGGCTAGCTGTACATTGAATGATTTTAATGCACGACATGAAGGCAAGAACCACCTGACGCGAAGCTACGGCTCGTTAGCTCAGCATTCTGCCCGCTTCAGATCAGAAAGAGATTAAATAGTGCGGTAAGATCACATTTATTTGAATTAATTAATTATATTTAGCTACTTTAATTATTTGAGAGAAGGAGAGAGAAGTGACAGTTGCCTGTGTGAAGGCTGTTTCTCAATTCCAAGAACGCAAAGAACGGACTTGCGTTCTCGTGCAGACCGGTCTTGCCAAGCTTCCTTGGAAGAACGAACTCGGAAGGACGCGAGAACACAGAACGCACACTTATGAGAACTGAGATGCACTGCATTCTTGACCGATTTAACTGACCGCATAGTCTCAGCATAAGCAGCGGCCAATGAACAATATTACAAAATGTCATAATTTATTAAAACATTTCATACTATTATATATATATATTACTTAATTGTATTGTGTTTTATTTTACAGCGTTATATGTTTTATTGTTAAGATTCATTTTAACATGCCAATAAAAATACAGACTTTCTCCGGGTCTTATAACTTTATTAAAATTAACCAAAACAAAACGTTTGTTTACTTTCAACTTCAAGAGCCGTCAAGTATTTGCGAGAGCGAGTTTAAAGCTTACAGGCTTCCGTACACCGGCCGCCCACAACGTCTTCTGGGATTTCTAACGGCTCGATTCTCTCAAGTCTGCACTCGATGCATCCTCAATTTCAAGAACATATCCGGGCACTTTCATGCATCCTCTATACTTGCGTTCTTGAGAATTGGAACTGAACTTCGGCGGTTAATGATGACGTAGAACGAGAACACAGGTACGCAAGATCGCTGAAGAACGCATATTGAGAAACAGCCTGGCCGTTTCTCAAAAGGAAGGCTGAATCCTTCGGAGGTCGCATTTGTAGGCTGCATACGTCATAAAGAAGATCTCATTTTAGAATATTAACAGTTATAAATTTGACCATTATTCTTAGTTACGCGTAAATTGCTGTAATATGCTTATGACTCGCGAATATAATGCTTAGTTAACTGAAATAAACCAGGCTTGATGACGTATGCAGCCTGCAAATGCAACCTCCGGAGGATGCAGCCTTCCGTTTGAGAAACGGCCCCTGTGTCTCTCCAGTAGGCTATTTCATTTATTTAATTAATAAAAGTCACGGGCAGCGTTCTCAAGACGTTTGTGTCCTCCTGAATGAATCCCCGATCTCACAAACCAAAACAATAGACATGATTTTCTCAGGCTACATGTAAAATCATATGAATTATTATAAAGATTATTAAAATGAATACGTATGGATGACAGTTGATTACAATAATATTTCACTTTATTTCCATCATTAGTAACAGTTTCCCCTGTGGGATAAATAAAGTTAATATTAGTTGTATATTAATAATACTTCATTCAATTTATTTACTATTCCTGTTGTAGTATTATTCATAAGTAAAAACCAACAAGATTTTTTTTTCACCATGTTTCCAAATTCTCTACCCCAGGTACAAAAGAAATGTAAAGAATGTACAAACTGAAAACATTAAATACTTTTGTGATCTATTTCCATTTCTTATTTTCAAAAGAGAAATACTGTCATGGATGTTTACAGAGCAGCGGTCACTTTTTTTTATTCTAATGGGAGAGATGGACTTTTGTTTGTTGTTTGTTTATTATTATTTTGTGCTGTATTGTTGGTTACGGTGTTATTTCTGTTTCAAAAGCCAGTAATAAATAACACTTTAACATCTAAAGAGTGTTCATGTGATTTTATACATTATTAAATGTTAGGAAATGAATTAATGCATAATAATCGTCATAACCGTAAAACCGTGATTATTCATCAGACAATAATCGTACCAGCAAAATCTATAATCGTTGCATCCCTATTTTCAACACAAACTCAGAGCTGGAGAGAGATGAAGCGATGATTCTGCATGACACATCAGACCCAGACAGATGAAAAGCAAGCTAGACTACTGTACGTAAGGATAAATGAGTGGGACTTACATACCAATTACATACCATTTGTCTTTGTCTTTAGTATTCCTTTTACTCACTTATACACTTTACTGCACTGCACAGCACACAGACACTTTATCACTGACATACACTTTACTTTTTATAGAATCTATATAGAATCATATTCTATTTTTATTCTTCATATCTATTTTTATCTCATATCTATTTGTTATTTTATTTTATTGCTAGTTTATTTCTGTATATATGTTTACTGTACTTTTTCTATTTGTATTTTTGTAAACTTGAGGTTTTTCTTAATTTTGTTGGACAATTTGTTGGACAGTCGTACAATACATTTCACTACATGTCGTACTATGTATGTATATGTATGTGACAAATAAAATTTGAATTTGTACCTCATCTACTAAATGTCTAACTGAATCACAGGCTACATCGCTTTATACACTTATATCAAGGGGCTGTGACACAATTCGTCTGCACTGATATCTCACATTCTGCTTAAATATGATCAATTTGCATGAGGTGTACTGAAAGATGAGTGAATTTTACAGTAATCCAGACATTCATGGACTGATTAAAAATTTGATTAGTCTGATAAGCAATTGGATCATTCTTAAAGCATCTCTAAACCAACATTGTGGATTGTATAAAATTAACAGTATTTTTAGAACATGGGTTTAAATTCCCACCATAAGGAAATAAATGCTTCCTCTCATCCTTCTCATGGAATTTTCCAAACTTGCATAGTCTTAAAATATCTTTCAAGCATAATGAATAGAAGCACTTCTCTTGCTGTGACACATCAATGACAGGCTGTTTGGTTTCATTAAAACGTTGCACCTGACTGGGGTCATATCTTGAGTAAGAAAAATGCAAATATGGGGAAGTTTCCAGCAAAAGCCATGTCGTGCAAGTTAAAAATAACTGCACTGATCTAAAAGCAGTTTGACACAGAAGGCCTCTGATCAGAAAGCAGGACTTCCCATGAGGCTACAGGTATTCACACATGCACCTGAGTTTCAGCTAAACAACTGAACAGCTGCCTTTTCTCTCTGTCATTGACATCAACTGATGTAGTCACAAACTCAAAGCTCAGGATCTGTTTCATGTGCTGCATGACGGTGTGCTAGTGTTACACAGAGGGTCTGAAATAAACACCCGTTAAGCACCAAATACAGTATTTTTTTTCACAAGCAGTGTCATAATTTCATTACAGACTGGATACTTAATATAGTAATATGCATTTGAACAATGACCACAGAACAAAGTGTAATGTGAGGTACTAAGAGCTTGTGCTGTTTCATGTGTGAGAGATGCTTTCTTCAGCTTGCTAATTATTTTGTACTATTAAATTGTATATTATGTTCCATGCATATTTTACGTTATAAACTAAAATTAATAGACATACAGTGCCCTCCAAAAGTATTGGAACAGTAAAGACAAAATTGCTCTGTTGGCTGTGGAGTCAAGACATTTACAAATATGATTAAAAGATGAATATGAGACAAAACTACAGAATGTCACATTTTATTATTGGGTGACTCAACACAGATGTTTTACCAGCTAAGAAGTTCAGCACGTTTAGAGTTTCATCCCTCTATCTGATGTGAGCATAAGTATTGGAACAGTTGCCTCACAGGTCTTTCTAAGTGATCAGCTGTGTCCTGTTGCATTAATTCTTCAGATATTAAATGCAGGGAATGTGTCGTATCAGTTATATACATTACTTCTACATTCTGAATCTGGCATTCGATGATGACACACACAAACCAGGATGAAGATGAGGGAGCTGACTTTGAGAGAAAAGCAAGCAATTTGGATGATAAAAGAAAAGAGGAAGTCAGTTAGAGCTCTAGCAAAAACAAAGGGCATTGAGAAATCAAGAGTTTGGAAACCACCAGCAACCAACAACGACTTGATCGGCTGAGAAAACAACAGTAGTTGATGACAGACAAATCATAAAAGCTGTGAAAATGAACCCTAAAACACGTCTGTAAAATCACCAAGAACTTCCAGAAAGCTGGGCTGATGCTCTGACTATTTCCTCAGGAGACTTTGACACAGAATTACAGATGCTACACAGCAAGATGCAAACCTCTGACCAGCACCAAAAATAGAAAGGCAAGATTAGAGTTTGCAAAAAAGCACAAAGGTGAGCCAGAAGAGTTTTGGAACTGTGTTTATGGACCGATGAGACAAAGATGAACCTTTATCGAAGTGATGGGAAAGCAAAAATGTGGAGAAAAAAAGGGAACTGCAAAAGATCCCAGGCATACATCCTCATCTGTAAAGCATGGTGGAGGTGGTGTCATGGCATGGGCTTCCTCTGGAACAGGCCCTCTCAACTTTACTGATGATTTAATGTATGATGACAGTAGCAGAATGAATTTGGAAGGGTACAAAACCATCTTGCCTACCAATATTCAAGAAAATGCCACCAGATTCATTGGGAAGTGCTTCATATTGCATCAGGACAATGACCCAAAACACTCTGCCAGTTCAGTCAAGGAATGTACAGGTCCTTCTCAAAAAATTAGCATATTGTGATAAAGTTCATTATTTTCTGTAATGTACTGATAAACATTAGACTTTCATATATTTTAGATTCATTACAACACAACTGAAGTAGTTCAAGCCTTTTATTGTTTTAATATTGATGATTTTGGCATACAGCTCATGAAAACCCAAAATTCCTATCTCAAAAAATTAGCATATCATGAAAAGGTTCTCTAAACGAGCTATTAACCTAATAATCTGAATCAACTAATTAACTCTAAACACCTGCAAAAGATTCCTGAGGCTTTTAAAAACTCCCAGCCTTGTTCATTACTCAAAACCGCAATCATGGGTAAGACTGCTGACCTGACTGCTGTCCAGAAGGCCATCATTGACACCCTCAAGCAAGAGGATAAGACACAGAAAGAAATTTCTGAACGAATAGGCTGTTCCCAGAGTGCTGTATCAAGGCACCTCAGTGGGAAGTCTGTGGGAAGGAAAACGTGTGGCAGAAAACGCAGCACAACGAGAAGAGGTGACCGGACCCTGAGGAAGATTGTGGAGAAGGACCGATTCCAGACCTTGGGGGACCTGCGGAAGCAGTGGACTGAGTCTGGAGTAGAAACATCCAGAGCCACCGTGTACAGGCGTGTGCAGGAAATGGGCTACAGGTGCCGCAGTCCCCAGGTCAAGCCACTTTTGAACCAGAAACAGCGGCAGAAGCGCCTGACCTGGGCTACAGAGAAGCAGCACTGGACTGTTGCTCAGTGGTCCAAAGTACTTTTTTCGGATGAAAGCAAATTTTGCATGTCATTCGGAAATCAAGGTGCCAGAGTCTGGAGGAAGACTGGGGAGAGGGAAATGCCAAAATGCCTGAAGTCCAGTGTCAAGTACCCACAGTCAGTGATGCTGGTGTTGGTCCACTGTGTTTTATCAAGGGCAGGGTCAATGCAGCTAGCTATCAGGAGATTTTGGAGCACTTCATGCTTCCATCTGCTGAAAAGCTTTATGGAGATGAAGATTTCATTTTTCAGCACGACCTGGCACCTGCTCACAGTGCCAAAACCACTGGTAAATGGTTTACTGACCATGGTATTACTGTGCTCAATTGGCCTGCCAACTCTCCTGACCTGAACCCCATAGAGAATCTGTGGGATATTGTGAAGAGAAAGTTGAGAGACGCAAGACCCAGCACTCTGGATGAGCTTAAGGCCGCTATCGAAGCATCCTGGGCCTCCATAACACCTCAGCAGTGCCACAGGCTGATTGCCTCCATGCCACGCCGCATTGAAGCAGTCATTTCTGCAAAAGGATTCCCGACCAAGTATTGAGTGCATAAATGAACATAATGGCCATTCTTTTATTGGTCGGATGAAATATGCAAATTTTTTGAGATAGGAATTTTGGGTTTTCATGAGCTGTATGCCAAAATCATCAATATTAAAACAATAAAAGGCTTGAACTACTTCAGTTGTGTTGTAATGAATCTAAAATATATGAAAGTCTAATGTTTATCAGTACATAACAGAAAATAATTAACTTTATCACAATATGCAAATTTTTTGAGAAGGACCTGTATAAGGGCAATGAAATGGAAAGTCTTAGATTGCCCAAGTCAATCTCCAGATTTAAATCCGATTGAACATGAATTTCACCAGCTGCAGAGGAGAGTAAAGGCAGAAACTCCCCAAAACAAACAACAATTGGAATTGGCTGCATTAAAGGCTGGGAAAAGCATTTCAAAGGATGAGACCAAGAGTCTGGTGATGTCTATGGGTCACAGACTCACTGCTGTGATTGTGTGCAAGGGATCTGCAACTAAATTATAGTTTTTAATCTTTTATATCTGCCTTATGTTCAACTATCCCAATACTTATGCTCACATCAATGAGTGGGATGAACTCTAAAAGTGCTGTTCTTTTTATTTGGTAAAACATGTAAAGACAGGCTCTAAAAGCTGCCAGGGCAGAGCATATCCGCAAAATCATAGATAATAACCAAAACAATCCAAGGTTTTTATTTAGCACAGTGGCTAGATTAACAAATAAACAGACGCCACCGATCTAAATATTCCCTCACAGTTTAATAGTAATGACTTTATGAATTTCTTTACTGATAACATAGATAACATCAGAAATACAATATAAAATGTAGATTCTACTACGTCTAGTATTTCAGCTTCATTCATCGCACCCAAAGAAAAACTGCAGTGGTTTACAACTATAGGACAGGAAGAGCTAAATAAACTTATCAGTGCATCTAAACCAACAACATGTTTATTAGATCCTATACCCACTAAACTACTGAAAGAGTTGTTACCTGTAGCAGAAGAACCGCTTCTCAAAATTATTAACTCATCGTTATCTTTAGGTCACGTCCCAAAACCATTCAAGCTGGTGGTTATTAAGCCTCTTATTAAGAACCACAACTAGATTTTAATGAACTGGCAAATTACAGACCCGTTTCAAATCTTCCGTTTATGTCTAAAATTTTAGAAAAAGTTGTGTCTGCTCAATTGTGCTCCTTCTTGCAAAAAAATTACCTCTATGAAGAATTTCAGTCAGGTTTCAGGCCTCACCATATCACAGAAACTGCACTTGTTAAAATGACAAATGACTTGCTTCTTGCTTCAGACCAAGGCTGCATCTCATTGCTAGTATTACTTGATCTTAGTGCTGCGTTCGACACTATAGACCATGACATACTCATAGATCGATTACAAAACTATACTGGTATTCAAGGGCAAGCTTTAAGATGGTTTAGATCCTACCCGTCCGATCGCTACCACTTTGTTCATTTAAATGGGGAGTCATCTCAATTATCACCAGTAAAGTATGGAGTACCACAAGGATCTGTCCTAGGTCCTCTGCTATTTTCAACATACATGTTGCCCCTTGGTAATATTATTAGAAAATACGGGATTAGTTTTCATTGTAATGCTGATGATACTCAACTATATATCTCAACAAGACCATATGAAACTTCTCAACTATCTAAGCTAATAGATTGTGTAAAAAATGTAAAAGATTGGATGACCAATAATTTCCTCCTATTAAATTCAGATAAGACAGAGATATTACGTATTGGACCAGAAAACAGTACACAGAATCTCTTGGTTTACAATTTGCAACTAGACGGATATACTGTTACGTCCTCTAAAGTCAAAAATCTGGGTGTTATATTAGACAGCAACTTAGAAAATCAGTCCTTTGAAAATCATATTTCCCATGTTACAAAAACAGCATTCTTCCATCTTAGAAACATTGCCAAGCTTCGAAACATGCCACCTGTTTCTGATGCAGAAAAGCTAGTTCATGCATTCATGACCTCTAGACTGGACTATTGTAATGCACTGCTAGCTGGTTGTCCTGCATCTTCAATAAACAAGCTACAGATAGTCCAAAATGCAGCAGCTAGAGTTCTTACCAGGTCAAGAAAATATGATCATATTACCCCAATTTTACAGTCTCTGCACTGGCTACCTATTCAGTTCTGTATCATTTACTAAATATTATTACTTGCCTATAAGGCCGTAAATGGTTTAGCTCCTGCATACCTAACTTGTCTTCTACCACGCTACAATCCAACCCGCTCTCTAAGGTCGCAAAACTCTGGACTTTTGGTAGTACCTAGGATAGCAAAGTCCACTAAAGGAGGTAGAGCTTTTTTACATTTGGCTCCCAAACTCTGGAATAGCCTTCCTGATAACGTTCGGGGTTCAGACACACTCTCTATGTTTAAATCTAGATTAAAGACACATCTCTTTAGCCACGCATTCACATAATGCATTTTATAATCTTGTACTGCAGTTATATCTGATCAAATGTACATTATTATTATTCTTTAGCTTGGGTTGAACAATTTATTTTTGCTTAGATGGAACAGCAGCTACGCTAATCATGTCTCTATTTGTTTCTCTGTTTCTGTCACGGGATTAACATCCCGTGGTAACTAGGAATGACAGAAGCTTCAGTCTGGATCCAACCCTTAAATGATCTGAGATGACCGAACACCCGAGAAAAGATAATGCCAACCCCTCAGAGGACCTCAGAAGATGCCAACGCTCAGACAACATAAAGAATTACCAAATTTTGCCATAAGTTAAATATATTAAGGTTCTGCAATATATAAATATATTGTGGAAACTTAATTCCTGTAGAACTGCTTTGCAACGATTTGTATCGTAAAAAGCACTATACAAATAAACTTGAACTTGATCATGTGTGTGTTGAAACGGCTAATAATAAAATGTGACATTCTGTAGTTTTGTCTCATATTCATCCTAGGGATGTAACGATTACCGGTTTGACGATAAATCATGATAAAATTCCCCACGGTTAGTATTACCGTTTCATATTTTAATTATCATTAAAACCGATTACCACGATTTGAACAACTCACGATAAATAAATACTGTCCGGCATAAAGCAGAGTGTTAACAGTGTCACGAGCGCACAGCAGCAGAGTTTCATTCTGAGAGAAAACGGCGGAAAAGATGAGAGGTTTTAAAAGAGTGCTGAGGGAATTATACAAATGAATATATCAGTGAATTAATTATATGAATGTACCTCTGAAGGATCTGACTGTCTTCAGAAACGATTCGATGGCATTTTGTTTTCATCTTAGCTCCATATAAGACCTAAAGGAAGTGTTCTTAAACACAATACTGCTTTGTTCGCGGACTTCACGTGAATCAGCTGTAATTCAGCTTTTCCGTATAAAGCGCCACCTGCTGTCAGAGACTGGATTTACAGACACTTATTTACATTCAGCCTGTGTGCAGTTTCTGTCTGGCCAAAAAACGGACCAAATTTGCATGCCCTGCTGTAAATTTTAACCGGTTGATGAAAAACAAGCTTATGTGGATTCTACACATTTAAACAATTCAGTTTACCTTTATATGAAACTTTTTCAAAGCTTTATTTGAACATGCTATTAAACTGGTGTCAGTCAAGTTGTCATTTAAAATCCAGACCTCATTGGTAATGTTATTGTTTTAGTGATTATGCAAACAAAAAGTCATTTTATTTGCTGTTTGTTGATTTTTAAGTATAAAATTTGGTGAAGTGATTTATGTATCGGTACTTTTTGTACATCTCCAGCACATTTTAACAATACCGTGATAATACTGATAACCGTGATAATTTTGGTCACTATAATCGTGATAAGAAATTTTCATACCGTTACATCCCTAATTCATCCATATTCATATTCGTTCCAATACTTATGGAGGGCACTGTATTTCCAATTCGCAAAACTGTTTGCCTCAGCAGAGAGCAAGCTGTCATTTAAAGAAATAAGTGCTGTAATAATATTAAGTAAAATATGTGTTATGGGAAATAAATGGCAAAGTTTGGGGTTGTAAGATTTATTTTTTTCATGTTTTTGAAATGAGTCTCTCACCAAGGCTGCCTATTTCACAAAGTTACAGTTAAATGGTAATATTATGAAATATTATTACAATAAAAAAATCTATTTTAATATATTTTTAGATCATTTATTCCTGTGATTGCAAAGCTGCATTTCCAGCAGCCATTACTCCAGTCTTCAGTGTCACATGATCCTTCATTCGTTTCTTATCATCAAAGTATTTTTGTGGAAACTGATTTATTTTTTCAGGATTCTTTTATGACTAAAAAGTTCAAAAGAACAGCATTTATTTAAAATAGATTTTTTTTGCAACATTATAAATGCCTTTATTGTCACTTTTGATCAATTTAATCCATCTTTGCGAAATAAAAGTATTAATTTCTTTAAAACTTTTGATCAGTAACGTACACAATAATTATATTTTAGAAAAAGTAACTGTAATAGAATTATAAAAGACTTACAGTAATACATACATTCTATAAATAATAAAATAATATAGCTCTTTAAAGGAATGGTTGACTTTTAAATTTGGTTACAGTATTATTATATATATATATATATATATATTTTTTTTTTTTTTTTTTTTTTACATCTACAGCCACCTTGGTCTCTGCCTATAATATCTAAGCTAAATTAGGACGCAATTAGAAATACCTCAAAAAATTAACAAACAAGCAACCCAATTTCAGAGGAACCTCAAAAGAGCAGATCATTTAAATTTGAGGCTGGTGATACCAGAAAACCTGTGACAACATCTACGATAAATTGCCCTCAAAAGGAAAAACCATGATGTGCCACTGCATCAATTGCATCAGTCATTTTCATAGAAGCCCACGTGTTGATGATGACGATGTAATCTGACATCACAATTTCCTCAAGTCAAATCAAGAATGAATACGTCAGTCCTGGGGCGTAGATTACGCGGGGGACGCGGGGGACGTGTCCCCCCCACTTTTTATAAAAAATGAATTCGTCCCCCGCACTTTTTCATTGGACAGTTGTGTTCTCGATATGTTGAGGATTTAATGGAGCAATGTATATAAATGCAGAATGATTTAAAATTCAAAGAGACAAGATAATTTATACATGACGTTTACGTTTCCATGGCAATCAGTCACTCAGTTTGTGACGTCACGACACGCCCAGGCTCGCGCCCGCGGTCACGCGCTGTATCCATCATTCATTAGAGGTCGAGATGAGTTCAAAGCGGCAAGAAACTCTTCACTCCTTTTTTTTTTTACGAAGAAGTCAAGCAGTGTAAGTTGGCATGGTATCCGAATAGTGTTGCACAATGTTGAGTGACTCTGCCTATTGCTCTTGTTGAATAATTAGCAAGTTCTGTTCACTATATGGAGAAAAAAAAAAAGCTGCCTGGACAAACATGCACTTATTTATTTTCAGTGTATTTTTCCGTAACTCTTTTGTAACGTCTTTTATTATAACACGTATGTATGTTATCAGAACCCTTCAAATAAGAATAAAGATAATGTTGAACTGAGATTTTACAGCGTTTGCAGCATTGTGACATATTTAACTCTGCCAATTCTACATGATGTATTTCAATCAAGTGTAGCACTGATCTGATACAGGATCGATCTTCATTTAGGGCTGCTCTGTCATTATTGCACTAATTTGACGTTTTTATGTGTTGTCAAGAATGAACAAGAAACAGTCAGCCTGGTTTGTTAGAGCAGAATTAGGACGACACACAGTGACAGGTGAGAAGAGTGGCTTTTAACACCTGGCTGTTTTTACATTGTATAACGTCTATAATACACAAGCGTTTGTAGGATGGACCAATCATAAAAAACACATAATTAGTCAAATATAGAAAAATAAAAAATAGCATTAGTTTTTATTAATTAATAAATTATTAAATTATTAAAAATAAAACATTAGCATCATTTTTAACTACAGTAGGTAATTATTAGCTTGCATATTGGTTGTTTATACTTAAGCACATATTAATTCTGTATTCTTCATGACCATATTCTGCATCCCATAATCCTAAACTTAACAACTACAACGACTACCTTACAAGCTATTAATAAGCAGTAAATGAAGAGTTTATTGAGGCAAAAGTCATAGTTAATAGTGAATATGTGCTTATCATTCTAAAGTGTTAAAAAATTATTTAGGATACAAATGATTGGTTATTGTCCAGCAGTGTATTTAATGTGTTATTTTCTTCTGTATGTCACTATTCCCTGTATGTACGTTTCAAACACTGCTTTATTTGCTGTAGACAGAGGCAGAAGTGAATTCACAGCTGAGAGTGAAAGAGGCAGAGAGTTTCAGTGAGGCTTCAGAGGTAAAGGTTATTTACAGCATTGTCTATGATAAGATATTTCTTTTAATATAGATTAATCAGACTAATGTATAATAGAACAGAACAGAATAAAGGAGTATGTGAATGTGCAAGTATCCATTACTGTGTGCCATGTACTGTACATACAACACACACAAAATACAATCTGAAATATATAAACAATAGTACCCTTATAAGGACATCTTTGTAACTTATACTCAAAAAGGTGCATATTAGTACATTAGAGTACCAATATGTACCGTAATGTACAACTATGAAACTTTTTGGGGTAAATAAGGTACAAAGATGTGCTTTTAAGGGTACTGTCCCAGTGACAAGCTGTTGTATTTCTTTCTTTCTTTTTCTTTTTTTCTATCTTTCTTTCCTTCTATTTTACAATCATATATAATAATAGAATCATAAAGCATATTAAGCAAAAAGGTTTTATTTTTTATTTAAAAATAAAACCTGTCAATTAGACAAGGGTTAACTGAATAAAAAAAACAACAACAAAAAAACAGGTATAACACTAGACATTCCGTCCCCCCCACTTTCGAAATGATGGCTACGCCCCTCCTTTCACAATTTTTTTCAGACCACCTACAAACTACCAGGGCAGCTTTCTCAGACTGCCAGTGGATAACCTCACAAACTCTTAAGTATTTCAGTATTCAGTATAAACAAACATGGGGGGGGGGGGGGGGGTGTGTTGGCTGTACAATGTTCACAAATAAGAACTTCATGCGAAATAAAGGAAAAGTTCAGGCGAAAAGATGACACTGACAGCACTAATAATATAACATGCAGCATGCAAATGTTTATGAGAAGATAAGTATATCAAGAGGGCTCTGTAGCTCATGTGGTTTTACCATAGTGACGGGAACGCTGTGACGTACGCCTATCATTTTAACCACGCATACCTCCCCCTGAACACGCCATGGAGCTAAAACAAGACTGGGGGCTTCTGCCCACAAACACCGAGTGTGAAATTCTGAGTGTACTTGCAAAACTGTGGGTGAAGCCTCTCTTTCTTTAGAAACTCAAATGCTTGTGCGGTTATTTTTTGAGTTTCTAAAGAAAGAGAGGTTAAGCATTCCTCCTGTGTAAACACTTAAAGCCACACACACACAAAACAGAAATTCTCTCTGCATTAAAATACTATTTATACACCAATTTGCATAATAAATGTGGTCCAGTGTTGTTAATAAAAATACATTTGAACCATGACAAAGTAATTCAACAATCTTAATGCTTTCTGACACTTTTTTCATTTAAGAAGAGGAAAAACAATAGGTATAATCTGGCTACAAATACAAGATATAGGTTCTAATAACACCTATTAACATCTGTCTCCGGTGATTTGATTAAAAGTGGTCAACCTAAATGCATTACCACTTACACTACATGCACTTTAAATGAATCTCCTGTGAACACTTGTGACTGAATTTCATTTCAGGAGTGCATATATCACTGTCACAATATCAATGCATGTACATGACTGTTCAAAAGCAAAGAAGCATCTTATGCCATTGCCGACCAAGACTGCAATTATCTGATCATAAATACAGCAAAAACAGTATTATTGTGAAATATTAAACAATTTTTTTTTTTTTTAAGTTTATGCAACCACTGCAGCTTTCAGTGTCACATGATGTTTCAGAAATCATTTTAATATGCTGATTTGGTGCTCAAGAAAAAAAAAAAAAATTATAATCAGTGTTGAAAATAGTTGTGCTGCTTAATATTTTTATAATAATATTTTCATTTGGTCTTAAATATAAATTTTTAATAACATTATAAATGCCTTTATTGAAATTTAAAGAAAATGTATGACATTTTGTTATGAAACTTAAGAAAAATATGCTACATTTATATATTAAATATATTTATATATGATATAATTTATAATTTACACACAAACATTTTCAAAATATATGCTGTATGTTTGTGTATTTACATATACATAATAAATATACACAATACACACATATAATATGTAAACAAATATGTATTTTGGATGCGATTAATCACGATTAATCGTTTGACAGCACTAATTTTTACATATTTCATATTTTTCAAGATGATACATAAACAGCTAATTGTTTTGTCAGTCGTTGATTGACAGAGACGAGTAGGCAATTACATATTAGCATTTACACTAGGGCTGTATACCTTGGCGAACCTGGCGATACGATACATACCTCGATGCACAGGTCACGATTCGATACGTACCTCGACACAGAGCTGTCTCGATACGATTTGATACAATGTGACACGATTCGATACGATTCAATAAAAATACATGGGCCAGAGCCAATTAGTTAATGCTGAACACATTTACTCAACAAACAGAACTCTGCATTTTTCTTCAATTTATTGAAGACAAAAATGCATTATAACAAAGTGCATTTTGCTTAAATATTTGCAACTTTAAGTGCTCTGATTAATTGTACACAAATTGTATTAATCTGGAAATTACCACAAGTCAACATTTAACTTTCCAAGGGTACAGTCTGAGCTCACACAAGTACAAAATCTTCTTCTTATTATTCTTAACTTCTTATTAAATCTTCTTATAATTCTTTTTTGTGACACCATGTACTGCCATAACATATTTCACTATGAAATCACTTAAATGCTACATCTTGCTTTAACATTTTCCATGAGTTTTTTGAAACTCGCGGGTGCCGCTGCGCCCCCTAACGGCTGGGCGGAGTATCGATACTAAGGGCTAGAATATCGATACTGTATCTTTTTTTATTATATCGGTATATATCTAAGAATCGATATTTTGAGCACACCCCTAATTTACACTAATGCAAAATGTGGGTTTAGTGACTGGATTGCAAAATGCTTTAGACTTTGTTTACACCTGTACTGAACACTAGTGATCGGATCTTAAGATATGGATGTTAATACCAGATGTAAACATGTAAATCAGTATTCCCGAGAATTAACAGCACTCAGTGCATGACAGTGCGTAGCTGGCATGTTTTTGTGCTCCTCACTTACCTCAAGCTCCTTGATCTTCTCATCCGCCGTCTTCTGCTTTTCCAAAAGCTGATTGGTGATCTCATCTTTTGACTGTAAAATGAACCTGGAAAAAATTGAGAAGAAGGTCAAAACAATGAACAGAGTAAAAAATATTAATTCAGGGCAGATTTTACACCAACAAAAATGTGCATACATGCGCCCCGCTCCCTCATACATGCGGGTGCTGTTAGGGAGAGACGTGATCTCTCCGTGCGTGAGGTTGGAGTGCTTCTTCATGCGGCTCAGCTGATCGATCTGCAGGTCAGCCAGCTTCACCTTCTGCTGGGTGTCAATCATTTTAGCCTGCAGCTCTGCAAAGGCCTGTGGGATACAGATGTGAGGATTGCAGTTTGAGTTAAATGAGATTTTAAATGCAACATCATCAACTTTTCTCATGCCTTTAAAAACATGTTTGTATTGGATGAGAATGAAAATATATTATAAAGGAACCCGAGGAAGGGTAGCCTTTCTATTTATGTAAAACGTTAATCATGGTAATCATAGATTGCACCCAAAATATCGTAGTTACGAATAACCAGCAACAAAGTTAACGTCAAATAACCAACAATTAAACTAAATGAGATATATTTTGTAAGCTTCCTACACCATTTCATGTATGTACACATATTAATTTACAAAGGCTTTACAGTAGTAAAAGGCCTTCACAGTAGTTAAAGTGTAATGTCTATGATATTTTGACTTTATACCAAAAATACATAAATAAGATGAACAGGTTTCTAACGCACCGAGGTTACATGTTGGTATATCATATTGCTTTTACAGTTCTATACCACAATTCTAATCTAGCTGAATTTAAAAACCCCTTTACTTGCTAAATTTATAATGATGAAGCAATAGAACCATTTATTGTCAATTAATAATTCTGTAAACCCCTTTTTACCTTCTTTAACTCGAGGTCTACGGGAGTCGCCATGACGGTGAGTAGAATGAGTCACTGCGCATGCGCAAACTGGTCGCAAACCCCAGTGAGAGTACTTCCTAGACAGCATTTTCGGTTTCGAATAAACAGATGGTTCTCTCTAGATAGGCAGCACGGTATGTTTATAGACACAGCCTCTGTCTCAAAATAGTGCAGCACGGGAATCACACAGTACACAAGTGGCAATATATTAAACGTGTGTAAAACTTTAGTAGCTTATTTAATGTGATGTTAATGTATGTGTAAATATGTAATGCTGTACAATGGAAGTGCCACAGAAGTTTCAAAAGCATATAATTTTTGCTGCCCTTTCTATTTTTACAGCCAATTTTGCACTATATCTGGAATGTTTCACCTTAGTGAGACATTGCTCAAGAATGTATTTGTAATTATCAACATGCATACAAATATACATGAGATGTATGTCACAACATAGCATTTTTATATCCATATTCACCCCAGTGACCTCTCAATAGTTTAAACCTTACAACATGCCTTTACATACCAATGTATCCCTGCACTTAATTCGAGAAACAAAGTGAAAAATATTCTGCCAGAACTGCATCTTTCCAGAGTTACTAATATAAACACTGAAAACAAGATCACACAAGTCACAATGTTTATTACACAATTGTTTATTAAAGTGAAACAACAGTAATATCATCGGTTGAAAATGTTTGGTTATTATTGCTTAAAATCAGTAAATGATATCATGTTATTTTATACTATACACATAGCACTTAAAATACTTTGATAAACTTATTCCATTTTATTTCACTTAATTTAAGCTACACTTTCTCAGTAATACATATAAAAAAAACTACAAAGCCCTGCGTCTGACATTCCTCCACAGTACGTGATTTAATTGATTGCATTTTTAGAGCTCCACAAATCTGTTTACTTCACAGTTTAGCTATCATTTTATTAAAACTTTACTGAAGGGTCTTCCAAATGTGATTGCAAAGTCTGTCATGCAACTTAGGTCCTATTAGAACATTATTTGATTGTATCTATCAATAATAAATATCTATGCAATAAAAACACTTTTACAAAACTTACAGTGCATTCAGTACACAAAATTGTTACATATCAAAATAAATAACCAATACATTATAAATAAATAATTACAAGTTCTTTGTGGTGTTTCCGACAGTACTATAGATTTAGACTGATGGGAAAAACCAGAAACACCCTTTTTTGAATAAATAAATAAGCAACAAACAAAAAAGCAACTTGATTAACGTTGCCATACATTCATCCGGTTCAGTCCTCTCTGCAGGCCCGGCTCCAGAATCAAATCACTCAGGGTTCTTAAATTATTAAGGATTATACAAGGTAACTTGCCAAAACAGAGTATTTTGACATAATTGTGTGTGTGTGCTTTCGTCCACTGAAGCGCTACTGGTGCACTGTCTGAAGCGGCTCTGCGTATGTGTACAGCCGAACGAGCAACCTTTCAAACTATACTTCACTGCAACATTTGGGTGGTGTTTAGGTGTCGCCACATTCTCAGGTTATGAAGAATAAAGAAGGGAAAAATTAATCTTCCGAAATGAAGCAGCAATATCTTCTCAGGTAAAAGTTATTAGAACTGTGTCTAGGGACAAGCTGGCCATCACACTGCTCTGAGCTTATCAGCCCATTTGTATTCTATTATTTGATTCGCTTTTGTCGCTTATGACAGAACAGCTAATTACGATGATCTTGTCTTCGGAAAAGATTATTTTATTAATTTACGTCAGGAAAAGCAAATATCTTTAGAAACTGGCTGTTGCTCTCACTACATTGCATTGTTATATTTCGTTAAAAAAAAAATTCCCGCCAACTGGTGACTGACAGTGTTACACATAATCAGCAATGCCGATTTTTACTCGCACTTGGCGAGTGTAAATTTTAACCCTCTAGCACCCCCGTAGAACCGGGCCTGCCTCTCTGTGACCCCTTTTCCATCAGCAGGAACCAGGTGCTAGTTCAGAGCCAGTGCTATTGCCGGTTTGGAGTTGGTTCAACTGGCGAGCCCTTTAAGAACCAGTTTGCTTTTCCACAGGCTAGAGAGCCACCACAGAGCCAGGTCTTACGTCACTGAATACATTGCATCTTTCGCTAGCACGGCAGCACCAACCACAACAGGTGTGTTCGAGATCCATCGGCACAGTGCAGACCGATCGATCGGCACACGACACTGCGAGAGCGATCCAAAAGCATAACGAGCCGTCTGCTTCCCAGTCGCTCCCGCAGCACCCCGATGCATCCCGAACAAGCCTAAACATACAAATCATCAATGGCGGGCGTTGCGTTGCTATTGATGTTCATGGCTTTGCGAACCTACATCAGCAATGCGAATCCAACGTGTTTGTGTTTAGCTGCTATTTCAAATATGGTGGTCATAAGTTTCTGTTCATCTTATTGGTCACAGTAACTCTGCACCCAGCCCCTGACGCAAGCAGTTCTTACTTCTAGCCTGGCAATGTTTTGGTGCTACTTACGAACCGCATTTCCTGGTTCGGACTGGTGCTTTTGGTGTCGAAAGACAAAGAACCGGTTTGAAACTAGGCTCTGGCTCCAAACTAGCACTCAAACTGCCTTTGTGGAAAAGGGGTATGTATGTTCTCCACAAGGAGAATAGGTTGAAAAGGACATTGTACTGCACATGAAAGCAGCATTCAAAACATCCTTCATGCCAGTGTAGACAGCCGCCATAACTGCAGGACATCAGGGACATAGGATCAATTTGAACAGGGGCAAGGATTTTTGAAAAGTAATGATCTAGAATTCTAGAAATTGTGCCCCTGCTTGCTCCTCAGTCCTCAATGCTTTCGGTCCATGGGTCACATGTTCTTTTGGGGTTCTCTGTCCTGTAAAACAGTTATAAATATAATTTTATATTAATTTTAATATTTAACAAATAAAACCTGGCCATTCATTGTGAACTATTTACCTTTCTTCCCTTATCACTTCTGCACTGACGTTGCCTCAAGTTTGACCTTTTCTTCACTTTCTCCATCAGCATCATCTTTTTTGTGGTACCTGTAAGAAAAACATGCTGAATATCTAAGGAATTTTGTAAAACAACAATGGTTTAATGATTACAAATAATATATTGCTGATTCATGGTAACCTACCTTAGTGCCAGCAGAATAGCGATGATTGCGAGACACATGAGGGACAGGACCACCGCTATGACCGCTAGAGCTGTGGTCCGGCTGTAACGCTGTTCCTCCTTACTAACCGGTAGGGTGAATATATGGCATCTCTCTCCTGAGTATCCTGTTGTACATCTGTAAGAAACACCATCCAAAAGACCAAAATTAGTTCAAATGCACAACAGGAGAGTCATATCAAGAGACAAAATAAACTCATTTAGATCAAACTCCTATTCTTTAAAATACATAATTCTGTTATCTCTAATCGTTTTACTTTTTCCGCTCTAATTTTATGCTATTCTGGTCTACTATTCAAACTGTATATTGTTATATTCCTGATATTGGGGGTCTTTTTATGATTAACTGCTTGTTTTTTTCCCCTAACTTGTAAGCCACTTTTGGATTAGTTTTGGAAGTAAAGGTTAAGCCTAAAACAAAAGAATGTCCTTAATTTGTTGAACAGAAACTGGAAAATGCTAAGGAACTGCATGAAACTCACACACAAGAGTGAGTGTTCAACTCCTTCAGATGCTGACACACTCCGTGAATGCAGAAATCTTTGTATTCCTCCAGGCAGGGGTTCTTCTTTCTTCCCTTGCCTTTTCCTTTGCCCTTCCTTTTTCCCTTTTTTGTCTTCTTCTCAGTAATGGGAAACGCTGACGGATGTTTGGGTTTGGTGGAAAATGCCACTGTTGAGCAAGAAAGAGCGGTGATGTCAGTCCATGATGATCTAATATCATACAATAGTCTAACACACTCGGTTCATATAGTCACATGTTCGCTAGCATTTCCTACAACAATGAATTTTATTATTTTTTTATAATATAATGATAATAAATTGGTTTAACACAAGTAGTCATTCCACCTAGTGTGATTTCAAAATGTGCATTTTTTTATCATTACAATTTTCATAAAAAAGTATATTTATTACACAATATTATATTTTTGGAGTACTTGTGTAAAATGTACAGGTACATCTCAAAATTAGAATATCATGAAAAAGGTCAATATTTTTTGTCACTCATTAAACAGAGTGAAATATTTCAAGCCTTTATTTCTTGAAAGTTTGATGATTATGGCCTACAAATAATGAAAACCCAAAATTCAGTGTCTCAGAAAATTAGAATATTACATAAGATCAGTAAAAAAGGATATTTTAAACAGAAATGTCAGGCTTCTGAAAAGTATGTTAATTTCTATGCACTCAATACTTGGTTGGGCCTCCTTTTGCATGAATTACTGCATCAATGCATCGTGGCATGGAGGCAATCAGCCTGTGGCACTGCTCAGGTGTAATGGAAGCCCAGGTTGCTTTGATAGCGGCCTTCAGGTCATCTGCATTGTCAGTGTTGGGGAAGCTACTCTGAAACTGTAGTTTGACAAGCTACAAGCTACTCGTAAGTTAAAGTAGTTAAACTACAGTCAAGCTACCCTTTTGGAAAAGTAGTTAGCTACACTACAAGTTACTATCAAAAAGTAGCTAGCTACATTGAAACTACTTTTGATTTTTTTGAACAACGTATATTATAAATAACTGAATAAGTGTCTGAGGAATGTTTTAAGTAAAATATTTAGTGTTTAAAACAATGCAATACAATTATGATTTCAAAGAGTATTGTTTTATTACACACAACACTCAAATATCTCAGACTGTTACAAAAAGTGTAATCTTTACTTGTCGTTTCTTTGAGAGACATGAACTTGGACAAATAAGGCCATGGGTAATTAACGTTAGTTGTTTCTCCATCCTCCAAATCTGCCGCCACGTCTTGCTCCATCATGGATAATATGGGTGTGTCAACCCACTTCTGTATGTCAGTGAACTGTTAGCCGCAAGATGCGTGATTAAACAACAGGTGGCGGTAATGGCAAAAAATGAGTTTGTAATCTAACAAGAAGAATATGCTTGCATCGCGCTGATTCGCGCAGGCTCGACAAAACGCAATGTAGCTTTTGCTCGCGCTACACCGCTACTTGCTGCAAAAAGTAGTTAGCTACTGGAAACGTTACACTGTTTAAAAAGCAACTGAGCTACTGCCAAGCTACTGAAAAATGTAGTTAAGTTAGTAGCGTCGCTACTTGTAGTTAACTACTCCCCAACACTGTGCATTGTTGGGTCTGGTGTCTCTCATCTTCCTCTTGACGTTCAGGCCAGGAGAGTTTGCTGGCCAATCAAGCACAGTAACACCATGGTCATTGAACCAGCTTTTGGTACCTTTGGCAGTGTGGGCAGGTGCCAAGTCCTGCTGGAAAATGAAATCAGCATCTCCATAAAGCTTGTCAGAAGAAGGAAGCATGAAGTGCTTGGTAGATGGCTGCATTGACTGTTGACTTCAGAAAACACAGTGGACCAACACCAGCAGATGACATGGCAGCCCAAATCATCACTGACTGTGGAAACTTCACACTGGACTTCAAGCAACATGGATTCTGTGCCTCTCCACTCTTCCTCCAGACTCTGGGACCTCGATTTCCAAATGAAATGCAAAATTGACTTTCATCTGAAAAGAGGACTTTGGACCACTGAGCAAAAGTCCAGTTCTTTTTCTCCACAGCCCAGATAAGACGCTTCTGACATTGTCTCTGGTTCAGACGTGGCTTGGTAGCCCTTTTCCTGAAGACGTCTGAGCGTGGTGACTCTTGATGCACTGACTCCAGCTTCAGTCCACTCCTTGTGAAGCTCTCCCAAGTGTTTTAATCAGCTTTGCTTGACAGTATTCTCAAGCTTGCAGTCATCTCTGTTGCTTGTGCACCTTTTCCTACCCAAATTCTTCCTTCCAGTCAACTTTGCATTTAATATGCTTTGATACAGCACTCCGTGAACCGCCACACCTTTCAGTAATGACCCTCTGTGACTTACCCTCTTTGTGGAGGGCGTCAATGTTCGTCTTCTGGATCATTGCCAAGTCAGCAGTCTTCTCCATTATTGTGGTTTCAAAGAACAAGAGATACCCGTAATTTATACTGTAGGGATGGTCATTAATTGAAACTCAAATGTAAATATTCTAATATTTTGAGATACTGATTTTTGACTTTCATGAGCTGTAAGTTCTAATCATCAAAATTAAAAAAAAAAAAAAACTTTTGAAATGTTTTACTTTACATGTAATGAATCTAAAATATATGAAAGTTTCACTTTTTGAAATAAGTTACAAGAAAAAAAAAAGAACTTTTTCACGATATTCAAATTTTTTTAGATGCACCTGTATGCTTATTCAGAAGATATTTTTATCAGCACTGGGCACTGAAACATTGGCTGGCCACTTTTACAAATTGCATTCAGAGAAATGAAGCAAGTCTACCTCTTGGTTGGTTTGAGTCGTAATCCACAGAGAGATCATAATCTTCATCATAATCATCATCTTCATACACATTCGTCCCTCTGCCCACCTGGTCCCCTGTTGTGTTTGTTTTCTCTTGGGTGTGAGAGCGGTTGACCACTGTTGTTTTGGGTTTGGCACTCTCATACCTGTCCACAGAGGCGCCACTGCACACCTTGAGTAACACTGGAACAGAACAAGACACTTATAAAACACATATTTTGTGTATCTTGCATACAGTCAATATGTAAAAGAAAAGAAAAAAACATGGCAAAATTGAATGGCACAACTAAAAGCAGACGGTGATTATAAATACGCGTCGCGTGTAGTGTAAAATGTTAAATTAAACCACGGAATAAACAGGGAATGAGTTATCTGTCAAAATTGGCTAGAGCAACTACTAATATCAACTAACGTTAATTATATATTTTTAAATGAAAAACGTCGCTTGAAAGAAACTCGTGTAACAAGCCTGGGCAGGTCCCATGCAAGTTATAACATATTTTATCAAGAAGCCATTGTTTTAAACACTTACCGAGACAACGGACGAGAAAAATCGCAAGTCGTAACGTCTTCATATTCCTTGTAGTATAATTCGAGATATTACAGGATGAGAAGTTGATGCCTCCAGCACCGTCCGCGATCTGGACGCAATGCGCGTGCTGGGGACTGTGTCAAAAGTCTCGTGCGGAGAGCGCACGCCGGTGCAGTTTTATAGACCCACCACACATTCTTCCCTTTTATGAATCACTGGCCACACCTAATCAATCATCATCAGCAACACGTAAAACAAAGTTAATATACTGTATTATAGTGCATTGGTTCCAGACTGATTGATAATTTGACACGTCAATAATTTAAGGGGACAGCAGAGTCACAGGTTTAATACTGTCCAGTTAATAATAATAAATCCATTTTAAGATAGTAACTAGTTTTTATGTCTAAACTGGTTGACCAACTACTGTTCCAAAAACAGATTAAACTTAAAACTGGTATGACCAACTCATACCTGGTGTAGTGGTTATCTACAAGTTTGGACCTGCTATGAGCTCAAGCTGAATTTTTATGCAGTGAACCAATATAGCATGTGTAAAAGATTTGGTCAAGATGCTCTCAAAATGTTATAATTATAGTATTTTGTCTAACTTTAGTATGCCTATGGAGAAAAAAAAAAGGATATTAAAGAGCTTAAAACAAAAAGTTTATACACCAAGTTAAAACTGTCATTGATTACTTTTGAGTACATGCTCAAAAACGTGCATGTATTATTTCAGGACACACAGTGATTATACGCATTTGAGTCACTGGCACCACCTTGTGCTCAAAAACATAATTTCACAATATACAGACAAATTATTAATTAAAATCCTTTCTATAATCATGAGAACGGACTGGCTAAAATAAAGCCATTTTTAGGCCAATTGTGGTTGGTCTTTACAAGTTAATTGTTGGACCTTTGTTTTGATGTAAACATTTTTGTAATGACTTACAGCAAAAAAGACAAAACAATGTGCATAAAGCAGAAACAATACATTTGTGAATGTTTATTAGCCATGAGAAATCAAAGACAAACGAACAGAGGGGATTGCAACATCTACAATAATGAAAATTAAAATATGCATCTTGTGGAGCAGCCGGACAAGAAAACAAAAACATTTTCCAGTTTATTTTAAAAATCAGTTTCAACAAAGTTCTTTCTGCATTATAAAAAGTGGAGATGCAGCACCTCGTGCCATGCGAGGCCAGTGTTCTACAGTCTCTGAATGATATATCTGGAGGATATTTACAAGCATGACTAGTGGGGTAGAGGATAATCGCCATGACTTAAGCTCAACGGCTGACCCTTCACCTCAGGAATTGCAGGAAATGTAATACTGATTCCAACACTGAGGTTCAGAGTACAGGTGGGCAAGGAGTGAATCTGATTCTTCCCATAGTCATCGTCACAAAGAACAAAAACCAGAAGGCCTCAGCAAAATCGAGACGACCCAACACTCAAATAAATTCCTTCAGGAGCATCTACATGCCCCAGCCCCCTCCCATGCCATTCATGCCGACTGATCCGCGGCTGCCGCCATAATAACTGTTGTTCATTCCACCCTGGCTATCTGTAGAAGTACAGGAATAAATGTGTGAGAACCAGAAAAGTGAAAAAAAAAAAAAAAAAAAAAGGGTACAAAATTAAAACGCACTGTAGTCATTGTAGCCTCCCATGCTGGACTGGTTGCTGTATCCTCCAGTGTAGCCTCCACCCATCTGCTGCCCTCCATGTCCATAAGACGACTGGTTTCCTAAGAGAAAAAAATACATAAATTTATTTATTTTTCTGTCAATGAGCTCAAAAAAAATAAATAAATCAATGCAGTTCAAACAAGTTAACACCCCAAGGACAGATATGCGTTCTTGTTTAAGAAAAAAATTATTTTTTATTTTGTTCAATTTCACAGAAAACAAGACTTCATATCTTCAACTTGCATAAAGTAAACGTTGATTTAAGCATGTTTGATATTTGTATTGGAAAACAAAACAAAAACTACTTTCATTTATAAAAGCACCAAATTAAGACTCAAGCCCTGCAGAAACCCTGATTTTTGTGACATTAATATAACATCAGCTTCGTCACAATATTTATACTGTAAACTTACCCATTCCCCCCATCATCTGCCCTCCGTAGCCCCCATTACTGCCCCCTGCTGTTGAGTTTAAGAATAACTCAACATAACGGTGCTCTGAAATGAAAAAAAAAAAAAAAGGTTTAAAATTGGTAAAATTCTCGTATTTAATATCAATAACCAAAAACCTAACTTACGCATGTTTGCTTTATCCTTTGACATTGCAGCCACTGCATCTTCATGTGTCGCAAATTCCACATCAGCCTCACCGGTTACTCGCCCATCTGGACCAATCTCAATGTGCACACGCACCGGATTCAGAGGAGAGAAAAACTGCACAGAAAAGGTTGAACTTAAACACATTTTTGATATCCAAATGTAATAGATTTCAAAATGACCATAACTTTCATACAAAAATCATGTATATCAAACACCCCCAACTCACATTGTAGATGTCGGGTTCTGTTGCCCGGTAAGGCAGTCCCCTCATATGAACACAATGACCTGTGGTACTCTGAAAATTACCACCATCACCATAACGTCCATCTGACACTCCTATTAAAAAAAATAAATACACATGTAAAATGTAAAAAAAAAAAAAAAAAAAGCACATGCAGGATGGCTAAAGCACAAAAATGTGGCTCATTGGCAAAAGAAGCTGGTCTCACCTCCACCGTATCCTCCACGTCGCACCCGATCAAAGGATCCCCCACGACTCATGCCGTTGTAGCCACGGCCTCCTCCTCCGCTGGGTCGGTCATAAGGCCCAGGTCTCTGCATGCTCATGCCTTTACGTGGGGGTTCATAATGTGTCCGTACTTCAGCTCGGCTGCTCTTAAAGATCTCAATATACCTACAACCAAACAGATGAGAATTAAGGAGCAATGCAAGAACTCAACAAAACACTCCTGTTCAGAAGTAAAACAGACACCAAAAAAAAAAAAAAGTACTACCCCTGTGCTACACGTACAATATACATGCATTTGAGAGTTTGATATTAGCACATTTTTGACATCATCTTATTGTATACGTCTCCATTCTAGGGGTTTATAAAAAAAAAAAAAATTTGGTCCGTTTTAATTATATAATAAAAATAAATAAAATAATATATACCTTTAATATTTGACCCAAAAATGAAAATGTACTCGCCCTCAGGCATTCCAAGATGTAGATGAGTTTTGCTTACCAATGGATCCATCATTAGGCATTTTAACTTTAAATGGTCACTTCTGGCCAAAAATACGAGTCAGTCCACAATCCATAACACTTCCTCCACTAAAACAATCCATTCCTCGTTGTTCTCTCACATCAAAATCCATTGACATTTATTTAAAAGTTTTCAGTGCTTAATCTGTGCATATTTCTCTCCTGATTGAGACAGCTTTTTTTAACTGGAGGAAACAATATTATGGATAGAGGAATGGTTTGAAGTTAAAAACACCTTAACGATGGATTTAACAGACAGCCCTGTACTTCAGTAGACGTTAGTTGATGGACTGGACTTGTGTGGATTATTGTGATGTTTTTATCTGCTGTTTGGGCTCTCATTCTGATGGCACCCATTCACTGCAGAGAATCCATTGGTGAATGCTAAATTTCTCCAAATCTGTTCTAATGAAGAAACAACCCCATCTACATCTTGGATGCCCTGAAGGCGATTAAATGTTCAGAAAATATAAATTTTTGGGTGAACTATTCCTTAAATAATATCTTTGCTGTATCCGTTTGCTGTGCCATCCATGCATTAAACTCTAACGTTTACTTCAGTATGACAGCAAATATCGACCCGTTACACAATCCAGTCTAAAGTGGCATTCAAACTGGCTGCTGCAAGGCCCTTGTTTGCATGCTTAAGAATAAGAAGTCCCATGATGCCCAAGTGCACCATTGCTACAAACTAAATATGCATTCAGCCCTTTTGAATCCAGACATTTTCATGACAAATAAAAACACATAGGAAAACAAAACAGCAGGAGTCCATCAAGGCCCTGGGAGCCCTCTGGTAAAGACGTGTGCGTGTCCGTGTGAAAGTTCATGTTGCATACCACTTTGAATGTTTACTGTAGTAGGTGTTTACCACATGAAAAACAGCTTAACCATCCAACCATCCATCCCCACCTGTGCCCTATTCTTTCCTTGTGTTTCTTTAGAGCCTTTTCAGCTATTTCCTGTGAAGCAAACTGCACGAAGGCCTCCCCCGTACTCCTCCCCTGGAAGTCCACCGGCAATGTTATCCCATTTGGCACGATTTCCAACCCTTCAACCCAAGGACAGATAACCCCAACGGGGACATATTAAATAAATCACATTCCCATTTACAAAGTTTGTTTTGTTCTTTTCTTGAATGAAAATAAGAAATCAAAACAAAACAAAACAAGCATGTTGCATGAAGCCTACTGGGAGAGTTCCACCACTTGGGTAAATGGCAGACACGTGGGCAAGCATTCCACTAACTTTGCTTAGAGCTGATGATAAAGTGGCCATCCCAAAAGTTGGTGGCTAACAAAGTAATATTCCTAATGTAGCAGAATAATTTAGGGCAACAGTGCTGGATTAACTGATGAATTAATGTGTCAAATTATTCTAGCAACCATGGGAATGCTAGAATTCCCCTCAATGAGGACTTCGCTTGGCCATTACTTCTCCTGATGACTATGTGAAGGGCTACAGGGAAGAGTTTGAAAATACCTGAGAAAAACTGCACAATTTCTTCCTTGCTACATCCAAAAGGCAGGCCGCGCAATCTGACCAGTCCATCTCCCTCAGTCTCTGGACAGTTTGGACCGGTGTGCTTCATAACCCAGTCCATTTCCACATTGTTTGATTTGAATACTGAGAATAAGAACAGAAAGAGGACAATTCAAACTGTGAGGTAGTGCTCCGATTTATGTTTTTTAAGAAGCCTTTTATACTTAACAAGGCTGCATTTACTTGATCAAAAAAATACAATAAAACTGTAGTGTTGTGAAATATTATTACAGTTTGAAGTTATTATTTTATTTGAATACATTTTAAAAGTGTAATTTTTTTAGCAGCCAATACTCCAGTATCACATGATCCCTCAGAAATCAACATTTGGTTTGATGATTATGATAAATATAATGTGTCCAAGCTGAATAAATGCATTCATTTCTTGACCCCAAATTTCTAAATGGTAGCACGCACAAAAACTTCGTACCTTCCACATATCTATGCCCCATTGTTTCTCGGTCTTTTTTGATGGCAATTTTCAGGTCTTCCTCTGACTCCAACTCCACAAATGCTTCTCCACTTGGTCTGCCTTCTCGTGTGTATGTAAAGTGGATGGCTGTTCCATTGTTGCCAATTTTGCTGCCTGAAAAGAGAAATTTCAACTTCTGTTAACTTTAAAGCTAAAAATACTCAAGAGTATTATGAGGATCGGTATGTAGACTCCACATGGTTACCTGAAAAAAACCTGGACACTTCTTCTAGAGAGCACGACCAAGGCAAACCCCGAACACGGACGACAAATCCTTCATCATCAGCCATGATATCACAATGAATCTGCTTTCAAGCTAGAGAAAAAATGTTCATACACCGCTAACGCATTACTGATAAAGAAAACAAAACAACTGAAGTCAAATGACTGCAAGCACACGGACTATTTATTGTCTTTATATTAGTGATTTCCACTCCAAGCTTTACTGGTAGCTGGCGCAGAAACCGCTTTAAATATATAACATTATTAAACTGACTAATGTTTACTATGCACCAGCATCTTCTGACTCTCTTATGAAGGCGCCTCTACACGGCCAGCACTGAAACAAAGAGCGCGAGCAGGCCTCTGAAGGCCGGCAGCTTCACAACAATCACTACTTTAACGCAAACAGGAATTGAGCCTGTCAAACTATTCAACTGCACATTGTGAATATTAATTTTTAGAAAACGAATAACGCAAATGATACCTTGATATAATTGGTATTTTCTCTGCTCGGCGTGGTCACGTTTGAACGTTTTTCTGCTTCTCATTCAGCGCAGAACATGACAACTTCCGGTGAGTTTCCACGCCCACTTCCGCATTCGGAACCATCGTGTTGCTTCTGAAATAAAACTGTAATTTATTTTGCCAAAATATTATTGTTTTGGGGTTATTATTGTGTATATGTCAGTGTATTACTCCACATTACTGTATTTGATATGCTATTATACATGACTAAAAGTTTCACATTAAGATACGGCATATCAAAGGGCACCTAAAACAGTGCATGTTTAAAAAAGCAAAGAAACGTGCTTTTTAAAAAATATATACAATTGCTTACTAGTTATTTTATTCGTGTAATATTTATTATATATTGTAACCAATAACAGTAACGTTATATCATTCCCAGAATTTATGCAGAAAGATAAGTTTGGAGGATGCGGGCATCGATCCCGCTACCTCTCGCATGCTAAGCGAGCGCTCTACCATCTGAGCTAATCCCCCACTGATGAAGTACACTACTAAACACTCTAGTACATACTTCATTCATATTAGTGTTCGATAAATCGTAGAGACAATACAATTCGCGACTAATAACAAACCATAATAAATAATTCGGCAATTCAAAACAACTAACATAGTTCGTTCTGAATTAATGTATCAGAATAAATATATTTTATTCTTTTCACTTCCGGTAAGAATCAACCAGTCAAAATAAAAGCTACAAAAAATAAAAATACAAATAATTTTATTTATAAAAAATAAAAACTGTTTGTTTATAAACCAACTCATTACTTCTTCGTATTAATATTTTTAGTTTATAACAAATTAGTTTCTTCGCTGCGGTAAAATCGCTTTTCTTAGCATATAATATTGAAATAAAATTATCCAAAGTAAACATTTGCTTGCACTGGTGTTTCCAAAATAATTATTATTATTATTATTTTTTTTTTTACTTTTCTTTTTAATTCACAGCACATGGAACATTTTTGTAATCAATGCCACAAGAACAAGAGATATTACTATTAACAACATTAGCTGCCAAATGTAATGTTTTAAAAACATTGAAATTAAGTAATTTTATTTTATCCAGCACTTTGTTTTGGTTTTAGTTGGTTCATAAAAGTTTATGTATAATTTAAAGTCATTTGTAAAATGAAATAATTTTGTTTTGGAAGCTATCCACTTGTTTTTATGTACATGGTATTTTCTAAATAAAACAAATAACTGCATAATGGATTGTTATTTATGTTTCAAAAATTGCCTTACATGGGACTAAAATACACACCAGGAAGAAACTTTCATTCACAACTGAATTTTGTAAGCAGAAGTAATAACATACCAATACGAAGTATTATTATTGATATTATTAAATTACAAACAGCATGTCATTCAATCACATTCATATACCTTCCAGTTCCCAAATATTAGGAAAACGTACTTCATATAGGTGCATGCCAGCGCAAAATGTTGGTCAAAATGACAGACTTTTATAAATGCAGCAAACATGTGACATAACTACATTGGGTTTATGCAGATCTTTAGAGCAAAATGATTGTTGGAAAATTCACACCGGATATGCACATTTACATTTGATAGCCATACACTTGTCATGCCAAAGGAGCAATAGAAAACAGTCCAGTCATGACAAAATGGCGAGCGGAGTTGGAAGTGAGTATTGCTCTCTATATTTTCATCATACTCATGCATGTACGGCGAATGTCCTGCGTGGGGCGGAGGGCAGATTATAATTGATGCATGTCAAGCGCGTGCATAATGGATTCAGCGGTGCGCGTGCGTAGGTGTTACGGGATTTGACACGAGAAGTCATTGATAACAATGACGCTCATTGGCCGAATCGCTGGACAATATACAGAAATGACACATTTATGACTAGCTGTCCTGAGCGCATCACATTTCGCATCTATTAGAGGAATATGAGATGCCGATGCCTCGGCTTTCTAAAATGGCCCCAAACTGCCCACCCACTCTTGTTTAATGCGTCCCTCAGTGCAATCATCCAGATGTGCGTGAATGCCGTTTACACTTGAAATGCATTCTTCTCTTTATATTCTGCCTTTTTATTCTTTGGACAGAACATAAATTGCTGTTGGGCCCAATGGAGCCATGGTCAATTAGAGAAAAGCTGTGCCTCGCCTCCTCTGTCATGAAGAGTGGAGACCAAAACTGGTAATTTTTTATATTTTATTTATTTTATATATATATATATATTATATTGTTGTATTGTCCACAACAATATTCAAAAGCCCTATACCATTTCCAGTGCTTGTGATTTACTGGATAAAGATTAAGGATAGAATTAAAAATACTCACAATTTCTTCCCAGTATTTTTTTTTTTAGAGCTTAGCATAACTAGAAAAATGTAAATTCAGTATATATAAATATAAAAAAGGATATGGGTTATTTTAATGCTTGTTTATATATATATATATATATATATATATATATATATATATATATGATATTTTCCTAATAAAATTTTAAATTGCACTGTGTATTTTTCATTATATTCCAAAATATATTAAATGAGCCTAAAATAAGAACCAGCAAATAAACTTTCATTCACAGGTTCACAACTGATACAGTTTTTAGAGATATGTAATTTATTTAAAATTATACTTAATTTATTTCAGTTCATTATAAAGGACTGGTTTAATTTCAGTAAAGCAAGTCTTTTAATTTAACGTGCACCATCACAGTCGTGTTTTGTACATGGGTGTTGTTCTAGGGTGTCTGTGAGCCGAGCCATCAAGCCATTTGCAGAACCTGGACGCCCTCCTGACTGGTTCTCTCAAAAGGTATTGGTAGAGCAGTAGAACAATCGAATGACATGGAAAACTTAAAATAATAGTTCATCCAAAAATTAAGAATTGCTGAAAATGTACTCATCCTCAGGCCATCCAAGATTTAATTGATTTTATTTTTTCTTAATTGGAAAAGATTTGGATAATTTTAGCATTACATCACTTACTCACCAATAAATTCTTTGCACTGAATGGGTGCCGTCAGAATGAGAGTCCAAAAAACATCACAATAATTCACAAGTAATCCACATAAATTGCATACAATTAAAGTGGAAGGAGACTGTCAAGTCCAAAAAAAAGGACAAAAGAACAACATAAAACCATTACAAAAATAGTCGATAAAACTCATGCAGTGTATTCCATATCTTCCAATGCTTTGTGCCTTGTAATTTTTGAGTGAACTAACCCTTTAAGGATTAATTCGTTAAACATTGGGGCCCGGTTTCACAGACAGGGCTTAGACTAAACCAGGATTAGGCCATTGTTCAATTAGGAAATTTAAGTAATTTTTATTAACATGCCTTAACATTTTTTTTTTACTGGTGTGCGTCTTGAGACAAACATATGCACTGATATATTTTAAGATCAGTCAGTGCAAGTTTCTTTCAGTTAAAACAGCTCAGACTTACACTTTAGTCTGGGACTAGGCTTAAGCCTTGTCTGTGTAACCGGAGGTATGTGATATACAGTGGGTACGGAAAGTATTCAGACCCCCTTAAATGTTTCACTCTTTGTTATATTGCAGCCATTTGCTAAAATCATTTAAGTTCATTTTTTTCCTCATTAATGTACACACAGCACCCCATATTGACAGAAAAACACAGAATTGTTGACATTTTTGCAGATTTATTAAAAAAGAAAAACTGAAATATCACATGGTCCTAAGTATTCAGACCCTTTGCTCAGTATTTAGTAGAAGCACCCTTTTGATCTAATACAGCCATGAGTCTTTTTGGGAAAGATGCAACAAGTTTTTCACACCTGGATTTGGGGATCCTCTGCCATTCCTCCTTGCAGATCCTCTCCAGTTCTGTCAGGTTGGATGGTAAACGTTGGTGGACAGCCATTTTTAGGTCTCTCCAGAGATGCTCAATTGGGTTTAAGTCAGGGCTCTGGCTGGGCCATTCAAGAACAGTCACGGAGTTGTTGTGAAGCCACTCCTTCGTTATTTTAGCTGTGTGCTTAGGGTCATTGTCTTGTTGGAAGGTAAACCTTCGGCCCAGTCTGAGGTCCTGAGCACTCTGGAGAAGGTTTTCGTCCAGGATATCCCTGTACTTGGCCGCATTCATCTTTCCCTCGATTGCAACCAGTCGTCCTGTCCCTGCAGCTGAAAAAGACCCCCACAGCATGATGCTGCCACCACCATGCTTCACTGTTGGGACTGTATTGGACAGGTGATGAGCAGTGCCTGGTTTTCTCCACACATACCGCTTAGAATTAAGGCCAAAAAGTTCTATCTTGGTCTCATCAAACTAGAGAATCTTCAGGTGTTTTTTAGCAAACTCCATGCGGGCTTTCATGTGTCTTGCACTGAGGAGAGGCTTCCGTCGGGCCACTCTGCCATAAAGCCCCGACTGGTAGAGGGCTGCAGTGATGGTTGACTTTCTACAACTTTCTCCCATCTCCCGACTGCATCTCTGGAGGTCAGCCACAGTGATCTTTGGGTTCTTCTTTACCTCTCTCACCAAGGCTCTTCTCCCCCAATAGCTTAGTTTGGCCGGACGGCCAGCTCTAAGAAGGGTTCTGGTCGTCCCAAACATCATCCATTTAAGGATTATGGAGGCCACTGTGCTCTTAAGAACCTTAAGTGCAGCAGAATTTTTTTTTGTATCCTTGGCCAGATCTGTGCCTTGCCACAATTCTGTCTCTGAGCTCTTCAGGCAGTTCCTTTGACCTCATGATTCTCATTTGCTCTGACATGCACTGTGAGCTGTAAGGTCTTATATAGACAGGTGTGTGGCTTTCCTAATTAAGTCCAGTCAGTATAATCAAACACAGCTGGACTCAAATGAAGGTGTAGAACCATCTCAAGGATGATCCGAAGAAATGGACAGCACCTGAGTTAAATATATGTCACAGCAAAGGGTCTGAATACTTAAGACCATGTGATATTTCAGTTTTTCTTTTTTAACAAATCTGCAAAAATGTCAACAATTCTGTATTTTTCTGTCAATATGGGGTGCTGTGTGTACATTAATGAGGAAAAATTAACTTAAATGATTTTAGCAAATGGCTGCAATATAACAAAGAGTGAAAAATTTAAGGGGGTCTGAATACTTCCGTACCCACTGTATACTAATAACACACACTTTCTTTTCTTCCCTGTTTCACAGCATTGTGCATCACAATACTCTGAACTCCTGGAGACAACTGAGGCCCCAAAGTGAGTCCACTTCCAGTTCATTTGCGTTCCAACATCCACTCCGTTCCTGACAGCACTTAATGGTGAGCGTATATATGTGCGCGTTCACAGGAGAAAGCGAGGTGAGAAAGGGGAGGTGGTTGAGACGGTGGAAGATGTGATCGTCCGCAAATTGACAGCAGAGAGAATAGAGGAGTTGAAGCGATTGATCAAGGACACACAAGAGAAGCACAGGTACCAAATTTTCACACTTACTTTGACCATCACCTGCTGTCTGCTGACTGTAACTCTATTTGTGTCCCTTTAGGAAACTGAAGAGAGAAAGTGAACTCATCCAGGCAGGACATCTGGACTCTAAACTCGAGGAGCTATGGGAAGAAATTGTACGGTAAGAATCACTGTATGTCCATTGTCAACCCAGGCAGTTTTATCTTTCTATATGCTATAAATATACCACATTTAAAGGAATAGTTCCACCCCCAAATATCATTTGTGACCCTGGACAACAAAACAAGTCATAAGTAGCACAGGTATACTTGTAGCAATAGCCAACAATACATTTCAACAAAAATTATCGGTTTTTCTTTTATGCCAAAAATTATTAGGATATTTAGTAAAGATCATGTTCCATGAAGATATTTTGTAAATTTCCTACCGTAAATATATAAAAACTGGTTTTGTGGTCTAGAGTGGTCCATTTATATTATATATTATTTATATGCTTTTTTAAATTTTAGTTTAGTTCAGTTTAGCTTTTTTTTATTAACAGATATTTTTCATTCTCAGCAGTTCATAGTGACTATCATTATGTTCCTCACATAACGCTATCATATGCAAATCATATCAATATAGCGCATGGTCATACAATTTATATAATATTGTAGTATTTATTAAGTTTATGTGCCTTTTGTTTTGTTTTTATAAATATTTCTATTTAGCTTCAATAAATTTTTATTTATGTTTTAATTTTAGTAACTTAAATGTATTTATCTCCCTATTTGTTTTTTTAGACTTTTAAGTTTTAAATTTTATTTCAGTTTTATGTCAGTTATCGGTTTTAATAGTTTTAGTTAACAATAAAACTTAAATTGCTTGACGGCCCATCCTCACTATGAACTGTTGTATGTTAAGATCCTTTAAAAATTCCACAGGTTTGCAACAAGCTGAGTAAATACTCATACAATTTTCAATTTGATGAACTATCAATTTTAAGATTGTAAGTGAATGTTTGTCAGTTTAGCGATTTAAAATCTGTGTGTCCATTAGGAGCAGAAAACAAGAGGAAGAGGAAGCTGAGGTGAAAAGAAAGACCACAGATGCAGCGTATCAGGGTATGTGAAGAAAGCCCACAAAATGTCATTAGCATTGTTTGGTTTGGTCACATAGCCTTAAAGTACTTAATGCATATTGAAGTGTTTATTACATAATTGGGCAAATCTGAGATTCTATATGAGGCAAAATCAGCTATTGATAAATGTAGTTTCAGTTAATCTTAAATGCTTAATAGTAAGAGCTGTTTATCATTTCTTTTCAGCCAGGCTGGCAGTGAAGAACACTCCTAAACGTGTGCCCAGTGTTACATTGCGCTCCCCCTCTGGGGCCTGCTCTCCGAGCCTGGATTTTCCCGTTGGAGATCCATCTGAAGATCCTAGCACCACTGTGTGTTTCTTTGTTTTGAATTTTTAGATTTTAATTCTGTAATTTTTAAATTTGTTATTTCTTTTAATAATCATTCCTCCCCGGTGCAGGGGGCTGGATCAACAGTGTTTGTGCCTCTGACGGAGCTGCCAGGCCCTGGAGTGGTAGAGGCGAGTTTGGGGTCACTGCTAGATGAGTCAACACAGAAGAAGCTTTTGGGTCAGAAAAACACGCCACCTCCCTCTCCTCTCCTGTCAGAACTGCTGAAGAAAGGCAGTCTTCTGCCCGCCAGCCCCAGACTGGTCAGAATTCCTCACATTTATTTATAAATCGGCAGGCCTGCATAGAATCTGCACCTGAACTACAGAAATCACATTCACAAAGTTCTACACCTATCCTACCCATTATATTTAGTGTATTTTAATAATACGTTTAGCTACCAATAAGATCTGTTTAAAATTGTATGATATTTAAATCTATTCTTCTGGTTTTGAGTGAAGAGAATGCAGAAAAATGTGCAGATTCTATGTGTTCAAAAGTTTGGGTGTCGGAAAGATTTTTCTCTCATGTCTCTCATGCTGCATTTATTCAAGGCTGCATTTTTTTTGATAGAAATAATTATTATTACAATTCAATATAGCTTTTTTCAATTTTTACATATTTCAAAAATGTAATTTAAAATAAAGCTGAATTTTCAGCAGTCGTTACTCCATTCTTCAGTGTCAAATGATCCTTCAGAAATCATTCTAATATGCTGATTTGCTGCTCAGGAAACATTTCTTATTATTATCAACATTGAAATGGTTGTACTGCTTAATAGTTTTGTGAAAACCCTGAGATATGTTTTGGAGGATTCTTCGATGAATAGATCATCATGTATTGAAAAATATATTTTTTGCAACATTACACATGTATAGTCAATTTAATGCATCTTTCTAAATAAAAGTATACAAAACAAATAAATAAATAATAATAACAATACAAAATTACTGATTCCAAACTTTTGAACAGTAGTATAGTAGTGATTAATTGTGCCCTAACCATGTATTATGATAAATTGACAAAAAAAGAAAAGAAAAAAAAGCAGTGGTTCTGAAAAACCCTAAATTTGTCAAGAGTGTGATTTTCAGGTGTTGAAAAATCCTGAATACTAATAAAATATTAAGAGGTCATTAAAAACATTGTGCAAATTTATATAGTCTGTAATCATTAATATAAATGATTTATTTGGCTAGAAATAATCAATCAATCTCTGTAAAAACGTTTAAAAAATACTTATCCACAAATGACTTGAAATGTCGTGTAAGAACTCTGTAAAAGTGATACAACTGTATCATCCACACATATCAGAGCTGTTTTGTTTTTAGTGTGGACAAACAAAGTCTTGTCACTAGAATATTATTGTTGGAATATGTTTTTTGAGTCAGTGGCTTTTAAACGGTGGCAATTTAAAGAAAATCCTTATTGCAGGCAGTTGAGGGAGAATCTCCATCCAGTCAATTTACAGGGAGTCACGAGAATCAGATGATGACTTCTTCACTACCTGCCTCTCAGGCAGCGACAGGTATGAGTTGATACACACTTGTGTGTCTAGCAATGTCACAGTTTAGCAGCTGAACAGTAGAAGCAAAGTGACAAATTCTGTCCCATCAGCATCTTTGTGTCTTCTGTCTTTGTGTATTAGAGTCATGTTATGGGAATCTCTTCCAGCTTAACACCTAGCCTGCTCTCTCTGTGCACCGTGTGTGTGTGTGTACATCGTGCCACACTTGTGTTTGTACACGTGTGTCTCAGGTGCTTCCACACTGTCTCGTCTGCTGGAAGCTGGCCCTGCCCAATTCCCCTCTCAGCTAAGCTCATTGGCCACTGCAGACTCCGCCCTCAGCGCTGCCGCCTCTGCAGTGGACACCACTGCCCCGCTCAGCACAGGTCTCTAGACTCTAGACACTGCCTTCTCCTTCTCCCATCTTTAGATCATAACTGATGTCTTAACTATTTTGTACTTTTGTTTGACTGTCTCTTGCTTATTTGGTGTGTTGGAACACAAATGTTTGTCTAAATGCAGTCTAAAGTGGGTTTGGTATGTGTGTAATACTTTAAACAGGAGGCGATGGGGCCCCCAGTGCTTCAGTGGATAATAAGGAGGCGGTTTTAGGGGAGGAGGACCTGGTGACTGTGTCCTATATGGCAGAGGAGCTGGACTTAGAGACAGTTGGGGACATCATAGCTATTATTGAAGAGAAGGTAAATCAGACATGCACTTTTTTCATGCTTTTTTACATTTTTTAAATTCTTTTCTTGAAGTCCACTTATATTTTATTTGTCAATGTTATATTTTTCGTATACAATATTTAATATTTCATATTAGTTGATCAAAAATAGAGTAAAATTAGTAACATTGTGAAATATTATTACAATTTAAAAATGTTTTCTATTGTAATATATTTTGAAATGTAGTTTGTTTCCTGTGATGGTAAAGCTGAATTTTCAACAGCCAATACTCCAGTCCACGATCCATCGGAAATGATTCTTATATGCTGATTCGGTGCTCAAGAAACATTTATTATTATTATCAATAAAAACTGTTGTTTTGCTTTTTTCAGGATTCTTTATAAACTTTAATACAAAGTTTAAAAGAACAGTATTTAATTGAACTATAAATATTTTGGTAACATGAATTTCTATGTCTATTATTGTCACTTTTAATCAGTTTAATGCATCCTTGCTGAATAAAACTACTTAAAGCTGCAGTCCGTAAGTTTTGCCTCTTTGTCGCCATCTTTGCTTGAAAACCTGGAATCGCAGCTGTGTGCGGAATTATCTTCCTTGTGTGGGATGTGCTCCGGCACGGCTCCAGTGCGGATGAATCTAATGTTTTGAGGAGTATGTGTGGCTGTCAGTCACCGCACCGGTGTGGATATTTACTGTACTTTGCAATCACAGATTCAAGCTTACGTCTTGGAATATATGACCCAAATAAGAATTTTCACCGTATATTGTCATCTGAACAAGTAAGTAACAAGTCTGCCACCTTTGTTCTGACCAACTGAGGAAAAACGCATAACAATAAATTGCGCTACCAATGGTGATTTAATCTAAAGATCAGTTAGCTCGCATCACATCAAACCAGGCAAATTATTATTATTGCTATACTTTATTCTCACATTATTAATTTTAACAACATCAGCATTGCGTGACTATGAGTATAGTGTGTATTAACGTGTAGATTTCAATTTCTGTACAGTCTAATCTAATTGTCATGCCATTCGAATTTCATATTAAGAAATTCTTTTAACCCAAAAAGCTAATTATACTGCCTTCGAACTGGTTTTCTTTAAAATACAAATCTTGTGTAAACCCAGGGTCTCTGTAATCCGAAGCACATTTAAAACGGCAATATAATTTAATTTCATTCACATGTGTTTCATAAGTATTACAATCTTTCTGGATTACAATCTTCCATCAAAATGATACATTTAATTGTTCTAGCTGCTGTGAGAAAAGGCTATAAACAATCCGCCACCTGCAGGATCCTCATATTCGATAGCCTAGTAGCCGGGAAAACTTCTTTATGTTTACAGACAGATGACACAGTGCTCCCGCGAAAACCAACCAGTCCCACTCAAATTAGAGAACATTATTATAAACTAACCGTTGTGAATCGGGCTAAAGTAAGGTGAAGTAGTTTTGAACACTGGCTGGTTATGTACTTGCTCAAATATTGATTTTGCATAATTTATTACCAAAAAAAGTTAGGGACTGCAGCTTTAAAAATAAAAAATAAATACAAATACATAAATAAATGAACATAAAAATTCTGACTTAACTTTTGAATGGTATGTACAGTTATTTATTTAAAAATGTTTATAGTTATATAATCATATTTATGAGGAAAAGGCAATAGAAATAGCACACAATAGTAGTTCAGTAGTGAGGATTAATTTGGCTTTCAAGAACAAAATTATGGATGAATGATAATTAAACAATTATCATTATCATTTCTGAGTATGTGGGATTTCCAAGTTTGAAAACATATGAATTTGAAAAAGGAAACCAGAAAAAATATTTGTAAGCCAAAATGCATTTTTCCTTTGAGGTACAATAGCTACCATTTGAACACAAGGATAACATTATATTGAGCAGAATGTTAAAAAAAAAACCCATCAAACTGGATCAAACTACCATTAAACCATTATCACTCAAATCTGAGGTTTCTTGCATAGTCCAAAAACAACAAAAAAACTAAAACATTATCCTGTGTTGATGTAGGGTGACGAGAATGCCGAAGCACTGGACGCTGCAGCGGTGGAAGCCGCTCTGTCTCTGTGTGAAGACACGGGTCACAACCTGTCAGGTACCTGGGAGCCCAACCCCTTCAGGACCATTGGCCCTGAGCCCTCCAGCACTTCAGAGGACTTAGACCCGCATTCCCTGCATCTGTTAGAGGGGAAACGAGAGGGTCCTGACATGTGTAGATCCAGCAGTGGCTGCTCACAGGGGTACACAACACCCTCCACCACTGTCCCCTCGGTTCCTCAAGACCCCACTCTGACAGCAGGAGCCCATTCAGACCCAGAAGCCCTCAGACCGGAGCACACTGACGAGGCCCAGGATGGGCAGCCAGAATCACTGCATGCTGCGATCAAAAGTGAGACTGACAAATGGACACCGTCTCAATCAGGTATTCTGTGCTTGCGTTACACTAGGCTAGGGCAAATTAGTTATTGGCTTGACAATGATGAAAATTTACTTTGTACACTACTGTTCAAACCTTTAGGGTGAGTAAACTGTTTTAATTAATACTTTTATTGAACAAGTTTGCATTAAAAGTGACTGATTTCTATTTCAAAGAAACGCTGTTCCTGTTCCTGTTTTCATTGAAGTCATTAAACTTAAACGTCTTTTTAACCCATATGAAACCAACGTGATTATAAAGAGTACATTTCTAAGAACATGAATTTACATGTGATAAAATTCTAACTTGAACACTATTTTACACAATTTTGGTAAGAACTCACAGATGTTCCATTCTCTTTCAGATACACGGTCAGAAGATGACCCTGTGATAAAACAGCACTCAAAGGTGTGGTGATGCTGTGACTGTTTGCATACGCTAATACATAATGTACCTCCCACGAGTACATATAGACCCGGAAACCATTAACTCTGCCCTTTTTAGTATTTTTTTACACTCCTCGTTAACAGGAAGTGAAAGAGGAGGAGGAAGCTGGGAGTGATGCTGAGGAGAGCAGTGTGTCGGAGATGAAAGCTGGATTAGAAGGGGATGGAGTCGAGGATTGTGGGGGAGAAGAGGATGGAGATGGAGTTTATCTCTCCGAGCCAGAGGGGGAAACAGAGTTGGATCCTCCGGTCAGCGAGAGTGAGGACGGCTACAGCATGCACACAGCATCCTCTTCCGTACAGCTCCACACAACTGCAGACTCCATTCCCAGCAGCCCTGCCTCCTCACAGTTGTATGTGTTGAAACGTCACATAATTAAAGGGATAGCTCACCCAAAAATGAAAATTCTGTCATTAATTACTCACCCTCATGTCGCTCCAAACCCATAAGACCTTCGTTCATCTTTGGGACACAAAGTAAGATATTTTTGATTAAATCTGAACATAGACAGCAACGCAAACATGTAAGGACTTCATTAAAATAATCCATGTGACATCAGGGGTTCAACCTTAATTTGACAAAAATGACGACTTTATTCAACAATTTCTTATAAAGTCATTATTTATGTTTTCTTTGTGCACAAAAAGGGTGACATAAGGGTGAGTAATTAATGACAGAATTTTCTTTTTTTGGGTGAACTGTCCCTTTAAGGAGCATTCACACTAAGTCTGATTGTAAATATTTCTGATGATTATGATTATACTTTAAAAACATTTAAAAGAATAATTTATTCAAAATGAAAATTTGCTGAAAATTTACTCCGACACGTAGATGTTTGTTTCTTCATCAGAATAGATTTAGAGAAATTTAGCATTACATCAATTGCTCACAAAGGATCCTCTGAAGTGAATGGGTGCCGTCAATTTGAGAGTCCAAACAGCTGATAAAAACATCAAAATAATCCACAAGTAATCCACACGAATCCAGTCCATCAATTAACATCTTAAGCAAAAAGTTAGTAAGAAGCTAATCCGTTATGGTATTTTAACTTTAAACCGTTGCTTCTCACCAATAACCATAATAATGCTTCCTCCAATGAAAAAAGTCCATCTCCTGTTGTCTCTCACATCAAAATCCACTGACATATTTGTTTTGAACTATTTTGGACTGTTTTCACATGTAAATGGTGCTTTATCTGTGCATATTTCTCTCCCAGATCATATTATACAACTTTTTTACTGGAGAAAGCAATACTATGGATAGATGACTCATATTTTAGCTGGAAGCAACAATTTGAAGTTTAAAATGCTTAATAATGGATTTGTTTATTACAAACACACAGATTTTCTTTTCACAAAATGTTAACTGACGGACTGGAGCCGTGTGGATTACTTGTGGAATATTTTGTTGTTTTTATCAGCTGTTTGGAATCTCATTCTGACGGCACCCATTCATTGCAGAGGATCCATTGGTGAGCAAGTAATGTAATGCTATTTCTCCAAATCTGTTCAGATGAAGAAACAAACTAATTTTCATGCTCGAGTGAACTATTCCTTTAATACTTTTTGTGTAATTAAGTCACATCGGACTTGGTGTAAACAGACTCTGATGTACGATTATTCAACATGTTATTATTACATAATGTTCTCATCTTCATCCTCCTCAGCTCTATCTGCAGTGAAGACCAAGAAGCAATTCAGGCTCAGAAGATCTGGAAGAAAGCTATTATGTTGGTGTGGCGAGCAGCAGCCAATCACAGGTGAGAGTCTTCATTACTCTGTACCAAACCTCGCCCCCTTTTATCTGACTCGTAAAAAAGCGTCAGTTCTACGCAGCCAGAATGATACAACTGAGTGATAATTGGTCATTTTAAACAGGTATGCAAATGTCTTCCTGCAACCAGTGACGGATGACATCGCCCCTGGTTACCACAGTATTGTGCACAGGTGAGATGGGTAAATTCAAAGGGTTTGTAATGGGGAATCCAATTGTGCTTGATGTTTTGAGATAAAGTTGAAGTACCTACAAAGTCTTTGTGACAATTTCGGGTTCTTAGGCCAATGGATCTGTCCACCATCAAGAAGAACATTGAGAACGGGCTGATCCGCACCACAGCTGAGTTCCAGCGCGACATCATGCTGATGTTCCAGAATGCAGTGATGTACAACAGCTCGGACCATGATGTGTTCCACATGGCCGTGGAGATGCAGAGAGATGTTCTGGAGCAGATCCAGCAGTTTCTGGCCACACAGTTGATCATGCAGACCTCGGAATCAGGCATCAGTGCCAAGAGCCTGCGTGGGAGAGACGCCAACCGCAAACAGGACCCCAATGACAAGGTGGGACACTTTATGTGCCCCAGCACTTTTACAATTTTGCACATTTCATCAGAATATTCTGGATAACATAGTCTATTTAAACAGGATATGTATATGTACAAATGGATATATATATATGTATATATATATATATATGAGCAATATCACACGAGTAGAAGTGAGATATGGCTGTATATTGCCACGGCTGTGATTCGGCTGTAGGTAATCACAGCCGTGGCAATATACAGCCATATCTCACGTCTACGAATGTGATATTGCATTTATACAACAGTTCAACGGCACGAGTGTGTAAATAATTTAGAAACAACAACGGAGTATCTTTAAAAGCCCTCTTTAGTGCAGAACTACTTCCTTCCACCACAAATCTAAAGTTGATAGTTTAAAAGCTCAGCCCAAGCCTCCGTTACTAATTCCAAAACGTCACTTTAGAACTAGTAACGAAGGAACTTTGAGTTGCTTCATTGAAAACCTATTGTATTACTGTAGTAAAAGCTTGCTGTGTTATGTAAAATAAGCATTATGAGAAAGAGATGAGCGACTGTGATTACCTGCATCTGATACAGGCATTTCATTCTCCTAACATTACTTACAATGAAGTTTAAATGTTCACTGAGGAAAGCGTTATCTTTGTCTTAACGTCAATATCCTTTCATTGATTTCTGATGACAGCGCTCCTCAGTAGGGATGGGCGGATCGATCCTAAATTATCGATACTTTCGATACTGATGTTGTATCGAAAGGATCCATCCTCGTATAAAAATATTGATTCTAAAGTGCTTTTTTTTTAACCACTAATTTTATTTATCAAGAAACTCTAAGTGGAAAAATAGACTATATTAGCGAATAATTGAACTATTTCTCCTGCTGATCGGAACACATGCAAATGCTGAAAGATACAGATACAAATACAGAACCAATAAATCACAGACAGCGTTCGCTGCTGACGCATGGCTCTGTCAGAGTTTGTTCAAATACAGCTGCGTTTCCCAAAAGCATCAGAAGCATAAGTAGATCTTAAGAAACCATTGCCACATTATTACATTACTACATATCATCGTTATATATAAAATTGATTCTGAAAAATGCATCATGGTTTCACACAAGTATGAAGCAGCAATAATCAGAAATGTTTCAGCAAATAATATTAGAATAATTTCTGAAGGATCATGTGGAGTAATGATGCTGAAAATTCAGATTTGATCACAGCTGCATTTTAAACTATATTAAAATAGAAAGTAGTTATTTTTAATTATATTTCACAATGTTGCTGTTTTTACTGTAGTTTTGTTCAAATAAATGCCTTGGTGAGCATGAGACTTATTTAAAAAATATTACAAAATCTTAATAACCCCAAACTTTCGTGTGCATGTAATGTTTATTTTAAATAGGCTGGTTTGTGCAAGTAAATTTATTTAAACTGGTTGTTGAAAGTTCAAATAGATTGTATGTTTCAATCTGACAGAAAACTAATATGCTAAAGTTTCACCTTTAGGGGTACAACAGCCTGGCAGCCTTTTACAAAAATTAACCATGGTTTTATTACAGTAACCGCAGTTTACCACAGTATTTGCAGTAAAACTGCATTAACCACAAATTTACCATGGTAATAATAATAATAATACATTTTAGTACTTATGTAACACCATGTTTATTTTTCTTGAGGTACCCTCAAATGTACACCTTATCTACCCTTAAAACATGTAAACTTGTATGGTACTAATATGCTCCCTTTTAGGGGTAAAGGTGCACCTTTGAGATCACTGCCCCACTAAACGGCTAAAATACAATTTTAATATATTTTATTTCTGACAGTGTAAACAAAAAAAGGCCTATAAAATGCGAAAAAAAAAATCATGGCTTTAAAATCCAATATTAAGTGAGTATAATTACTGGTTATATTCTTTTAATAATTTAAAAGATCAGTTTAGTTTAGAGGTATCGATATCGACGATACTGGGCTAGAAAATATCGGTATCGGATTGAGAATAAAATAAGAGGTATCGCCCATCCCTACTCCTCAGTGCATTTGTTAGCTGCATCAAGCTGTTGTTGTAAGTAAAAATGACTTCTGTTTAGAAAAGCATTTATTTATCTAAGTAAAAGTCTTTACTGCAGTGCTGACTCATAAAAACAGTCTGTTGTCACCATCTAAAGGTCGGAACAATGTAACTAAAATCACAATCACGAACACACGCACCGTCTCAGTACTAAACACTATTGAATACTATTATTATTGATATAAAATACTAATAATTGAATAATCATATTTAATAAACAACAATAACAGCCATCATAAAAGTTGCTAGGCAATTCAGTCAACCGTAAGCAAAGGCACCACGATATACAGCATTGAATTTACATAAACATGATAAACTTTTGCCAGAAATATTAGTCTTATGAGACCAAAGAATGTCCGTTCGATTTACCCAACACAAATTATATCTCGTGTTTAACCAGTATAGAGACTTTAGAGCCAGTGGTAAATTCTAGAAGATCTTTGCAGGTGTAATGAGCGCTGAAATGCCGCTGGAGATCCTGTCTCCAAAAAATGAAGCAAATTTTGTGAAAGTAAAAGTGAATGTGACGTGACATACGGCCAAGTATGGTTACCCATACTCTGAATTTAAGCCATCCAAAGTGCACACACACAGCAGTGAACACACACACACCGTGAACACACACCCGGAGCAGTGGGCAGCCATTTATGCTGCAGCGCCCGGGGAGCAGTTGGGGCAAGGGCACCTCAGTCGTGGTATTGAGGGTGGAGAGAGCGCTGGACATTCACTCCCCCCACCTACAATCCCTGCCGGCCCGAGACTCGAACCCGCAACCTTTGAAATATTATAAATGTTTTTATTGATCTATCTATTGATCTATCTATCGATCTATCTATCGATCTATCGATCTATCTATCTATCTATCTATCTATCTATCTATCTATCTATCTATCTATCTATCATCTATCAATCTATCAATCTATCTATCTATCTATCTATCTATCTATCTATCTATCTATCTATCTATCTATCTATCTCTCTCCTTGATGAATTCAAATATTGGTTTCTTAAAAAAACAACACTGACACCAAACTTTTGAATGATAGAGCACATGTATATATTTAATAAATAATTGACATGAAATATTAATTTGAGTTTAAATTATTCAATAATGTGGGAAGAAAGTGATATGAAAGACATCAGATTTACAAGGGGTGTTACAAAGTTTTACAAACATTTATGAAACCATATTCACCCTATCTTTCTGTTCTTGTCTGTTTCAATGCAACATCCACCTTTAAACCAATTTTGCATTTGAGTGTATATTCAAGACTTCTTTATCCCTCTGACGCTGACCTTTATCCTCATACAGGACTGTGTTCCCATGGCGTCTCCTGCATTTCTTCTCTCTCTCTTTGTAAGTATCCCGTCCGCTTTTTCTACCCCTTATCAATGCTGTTTTTACAGATATTTTAAAGAATGTTGGGTACCAAACAGTTGCTGGTAGCCACTGACCTACATAGTGGGAAAAAAATACTTTGGAAGTCAATGGCTACCAGCAACTGTTTGGTTACCAACATTCTTTAAAATATCTTCTATGTTGAACAGATGAAGAATTTTCATTTTGGGTTGAAGTTAGAGCCAGTTTTTTTTGGTTGAGAAATCACCTTTTTGCTTACTGGAGGCTACTAGCAATTTTTTACATAGCATAATTGTCAGATTTTCTGTTCAGTCTCACATATATTTAAAAGTGATCTGGAAAAGCTGCTGCAAAAATAGGGGAAAAGTGACCTTGACAACCATGGCTCCTTCCCTCTCTGCAGGACGGGGGCACAAGGGGCCGACGCTGTGCTATAGAAGCAGACCTGAAGATGAAGAAATGAGTGGCCAGTGGAAGGTTCCTTTGAAACACTAATAAGTGACCGAGTGCTGACAGCATAAGACAATCTTTCTGAACCATATCGCCAACACACTTAAACAGAAAAGTTCATGAGGATATCACTGGAGCATGGTGTTGGGGATTGGGCAACGATGGGACTGCCTCAATATCTATTGCATTTATGTGTCTGTGTGTATGTAATTTTGTGAGGTGTGTGATGTGTAGTACTAAAGATGTTTTGTGTACGAATAGTGCCTTTACAGGTATTGACAAACAACCGGGAATAAACCCGACGAAAGGGCAACAAATTTTAATCGAAATGCCTTCTTATGTGGGAACAATGTTACTGATATTTTACCCTCTTTTCACTCTGCCATAATGCTGTATTCTTGTGTCATTCCAAACTAAATTACTTTTTTTTTTTGACTTAGAGAGGTTTTAAATAATGTTCACACTACATTCTTCCATGTAATGGATGGAGAACCAAGGACTTTCAAGATCTAAAAGAAATAAAGAAAAAATAAAAAAGCATCATAAAAAGAGACCATATGACTTGTGTAGTATATTCAAAGTCTTCTTAAGCCTTATGGTAGATTGGTGTGAGTGTAATGACAATGTAATAACTAACGACAAGTCTTTTCTTCCAGATTGTGATGTATATCTTGATCTGAGTGAAACAGATTATCAAAAACAAAATTTGGGGCGAAACCGTTAGTTGTTGACTGGATGGAGACAGATGTGAATGCGAGATTGTAGTAATGAAAAGGATGGATGATTCGAAGGAGTTTGACCAAGCAGTGACTTTTTTGATAAAAAATTGAGAAACAAAATCGAAATGAAAGAAATAAAATCAATAATCTACAAAATGTTTATGCTGAGTGAAATTCTTTGGTCACTCTTCAATTGGCACCTCTTCCTGGCAGTTTTTTTGTCAAATAGTGAATTCAGCAAACAAGCATACAACTTCACAGACCACAGAGAAACCGTGTTTGGTTTAATGTTTTATTTAAGCAGCACAAAAAAGCAGTCAATCCAAACAAAACTTCCACTTTCAGCATACTGCGTGGAAACAAGATCACAATACCACCACCGGCACAAACTCTCCACGTCACATCCGACACTCTTCCTCTATTTCATTCCAAATGAGCAGATGCCTACGGTAGCGCTTCTGAACATCCCTCAGGCTCAAATTTGTGCTAAAGATCAGTATGTTATTATATATAGAACATAGTGTTCAGTGATGAGAGGTAAAACATTAATTGTAGTTCAAAACGGATGCTCAGTAACGGTTATTTGCCTAGTTATAATTACTGATATTAACACCTTCGAACACTAACAAGGTGGGGAGAATGCATGGATGGATGCATGCAATACACGAGAAGTTAAGACAAATAAAGTGCCAAAATATAAACCAAATACTGCAGATTAATTAATAATTCAGAGGTAATGGCATTTTGCTTTTCTGTCAGTGCACTGAATTTTTACCTTGCTTAAAAACAGTCACCCAATACCTTTTAATGTCCAAAACATACACCACTGTAACAAAGGACTGAAAAAATAAAGTACATAAGGTTTTTTTGTTGTTGTTGCTACGTCCAGAGAGCTTTGAAAAGCTGTAGTGGTTTATATCCCTGTTTTTGAGAACTGTTTGTTTCCAAAAACAAAAAAGTAGCTTTCTATTAAAAGTTGTTGTCAAATGTAATTCACAGCACAAATTCAGAAATTAAATAGGTTATTGTATAAGTTAAATTCCTATTAACAATAAAGCTTAAATGCGACTAATAAACAACAATCACTAGCTTTAATCCTGTCGACCAGCCTGGAGTCAGTGCTCCTTAATGTAAGGAAAAAAAATACCAGGCGCTCACACAAATTACCCACAGTTGTGCATCGCAGCTGAATCAGATGAGCTAAAGGCCATCAGACTTCACCCCATTCATGGATGAAAGGCACAAGTGCTCATGAGAAAATCAGCTTGGGTTCCTGCTTTAACACATCTCTCCCTTCCGTTCTCCTTCCCAAAAAGGTGACCCACCCGAGTAAATTGAAATATATAACCAATACTAAAAGCTCTTTGATTAGGCTGACCATGCTGTCTCGGAGGGCGACGCTGCCTCAGTCTCCTCTCTGTCGGCCCATGAAGCGGTGCAGCTTTTCACAGTGATCCAGCTTCATGGTCTCTGCCTTCTGCTTCAGCCGCTCGTCTCGGTACAGCTGGCCCAGATTAGCTAGATCAGATTCTGAAACGAAACAACAGCTTTAGTAATACAGGAATTTATATTACAAAGTCATAACCTGATGGATGAGAAGGCATCATACTCTGTTGCTTCTCTTTCCAGCAGCTGTTCTGTAGGTGGTCAATATAGTCATTCTCAATGTTCTTCTCCAGCTCGTCCAGAGCAGCACCGCGATACTCTTTCTCAAAACTCTTATCCACATAGTATGGCACACCCATTTGCTGGGTTTCTCTGGACACCACTAACCCCATGGACCTGAGAGAGAGAGAGTATGTGTCAGGTCTTTTCTTCTAAGGATGTTTTTAAACCATGTGCCTCGGTTGACTTACGGTTTGTAGAAGAGGCTGTAGGGAGGGTTGGTTGCCATCAGCTGAGTGAATACAGATATCAGAATGAGCACCAGCACCGGCAGCAGCTGCAAGAGAGCTGTGAAGTTGTTCTACATGAAGAGAAACAGGAACAAGTATTGAGTTTATAGTATGGAAGTCAGAAAGAGAATAAAGGTGAGGTCAAATTAGCGAAATTATCTTAGGCCAAAAAAGTCCATTATCAATAGTGTAGCGATGTATGAAGCAGCACTCACACAGAAGTCACTTTTAAATCAAACTGTTTTCTGTTGGTCAGTTCATGAATGACTTGAACCCACTGCAAAATCTGCATGGCAAAAATCTTTCGCCCTCATGCGAAATCACAAATTAGAATGATTCCTATTAAAATTAGCTGAACAATTGTAAATGTGACCTACCTTAAAGGGGTCATCAGATGCCCATTTTCCACAAGTTAATATGATTCTTTAGGGTCTTAATGAAAAGTCTGTAACATGGTTTGGTTAAAACTTCTCAATGGTAGTGTAAAACAACACCCTTTTTACCCTGTCAAAACCAGCTCTGTTCATAGCAAGCCATTTCCTTGCATGTCGCTTTAAATGTAAATGAGCTCTGCTCACCCCGCCCCTCTCTTCCGAGCCGCTCTCTGAGAGACGGTAAACTTTAGCCGCATTCATCGTGAAACTTGCTAACTATTACATTATTAGGAAAGGCGATTTGCAAAGATTCATTAAAAAAAACCTTAATACTCACTTCTTCTGTTGGTGAGGCAAGATCACACGATTTGCGCGAACATAGACGCATTTAAGTAGATCGGGGGTGCATTCCCTTCAAAAACAAACGTAAACCACTGTGTCTTCAGCAGCTCAGATGTAAATGACGACTGCTATGTTCATTATTACATCCAACAACAAAACACCTCAATCGCTTTGGAGCCATTCTTGTCTACAACCACTCTGGCGTCGAAACAATGGTGGACTGATGACAGCTCACGCAGGGTGGGTCTAAGTTAAGACAGAGGTCAACCGATTCATCAGTTTTGCCGATTAATCGGCTCCGATAGTTGATTGCCGCAACTATCGGTTATCTCCAAAAGTCCATGCCGATAGTTTTCCGGTTCGCATCCATTGCTGGTGCGGCTGAGAACAGTCCGCTGGCATTATACAGTACGAGAGCGGCCTCTAGAGGTGGAACTCACAGACGGCATGTGTTGTTTATTTTGACATGTGACACTTCGTACTGCACAGAGAGGGAAACTCCAGACTCGCATTTAAATACAGCGGACAAAAAAATCCTGCCGCAGAACAGAGCACCATTCACATAGTTTTCTATTAAATTACATTATATTTGTCCCAAATCGTTGTGAATGTACATAATGACTTCACCCTATGCTATAAATTATGTATTGTGCATTTTTCAGCAAAACGTTTGTCTTTCTGTGACTTTAATAAAGTCTGTATGCTTCATATAGAGAGCTGTATTATTTCGTGCTTTCTCTTTCCGCTTGCTCTGTTTTTTAAACACCAAACTTCAAACTTACTTATGCCACATTGTTCATTCTTGAAGCAAACTTATGTCCGTTTGGTGATTAAATAAACCGTTTTAGTCTGCCACCTGAACTGAACGCAAAGCGTCTGGTGTGTGTGTGTGATACCTCTGAGTTCTCCTAGATGCAGCGTTGCGCTTTTGCGTGTGTGACTAACATTTATTTTTTAATTAGATAATCTATAAAATTCTAAAAATTCTATAAACAAATAGAAGCAAATAAAGTGTTTCATTAAGTATTTCATTAATGAAAACTGTAGATGTATTGCTCCTTGTTAAAGAGTGCGTTAATTTCAACATTCACTATTAGCTACTAATAGGCTACTTTTTTAAATTTTAAAGTTTCTTCTTTTAACATTAGTAAACTATGAAATAACTTTAATGATCAATATAATAAATAATATTAATATTTTTAATCATATACAAAGTATGATTAAGTACTGTCACTGCTTTTTTTTTTTAAATAGTAAAGCACTAGTTTTCTTTCAGTATCCATTTTAAAACTATCGGTTGATATATATCGGCCAGTGTGGTCCAACCTAGCTATCGGTATCGGGAAAATCTATTATCGGTCGACCTCTATAAGACACCAGTCCAGTCTGTGCTGAAATGCTAGTGTCACTCAACTATCGTAGGAGCGGCCTTGGTCTGTGTGACGTCACACAGACAGGCATCTGAGAATGGCTTGATATGAGTAAGGGGTGATGATTTAACGAGATTAATGCGATGACCCCATTAAGGCAGTGTTTATTTGAATCAATGACATGACTGTCATAATAAAAATACATAAATGCTATTCACACATCGACTTAAATATACCTCTTCTACGATGAACATGTTTTTAAATTTATTATGATTATTATTATTTTTTAATAGATTTATTTTTGGCGTTTTTGCCATTTTATTTTGATAGGACAGTATAGCAGTGACAGGAAGCAAAGTGGGTGAGAGAGGGGGGCAGGATCGGGAAAGGTCCATGAGGGATGCGAACTCGGGACGCCAAGATATATGTCGGCTAGGGATGCGCGGTATACCGATACTGGAAAAATACCGGTATATATTATATTTCAAACGGTACGATATCATAATTTTGCTCAATTCGGTATTTCATACGCTGCTGTTGCAAAATGCACCTGTAGGTGGCAGTGCTTCCCAAATTGCTGCGCAACCGGTAAATGTGACAACAGAACAACACGATGGATCAAACAGATGAAACTCAGCGCACCCAAAATTAATAAATAAAGAGAACAGTATAAGTGAAATATGGCATTACTTTGGATAAAAATCTGATGACAAAGGTGAAGGAACTGACCTTACTGCACCTGTATGCAAGCGTTGCTATAGGCCTAAATCATGTTGCCACAGGAACACATCAAATCTTTTTAAGCATTTGTCGCTTGCTCATCCTGATCTTTTCAAAGAATTAAGAGATCGACAGGTGAGTGCATCATTCATAAATTCTGATTTGATTTGACCTTTTATTTACATCTGATCAACGCACATTCAGATGTAATACAGTAAGCGCAAATGTGCATGTGAGACACGCTAGAATCAATGAAGTTTTGGTCACGTAATGCATGCACTTGCATTTCATACAATCAAATTTTAATTGAATATGAATTGAGCAAGAGTTTTGCTATATTAATTTTAGTATCAATGATATGAAGGTAATGTTTCTGATGCGCTGCTGAAGTGAGAGAGTGAGATTTAAGTAATATTTCATGCTTTTTCTTTGGTTGAGTCTGAAATCTGAAACAATCTGAGAGAGAGAAATAATAACATGATTTTGAATATTACTTTGACTGTTAGAATAACACTTTACAATAAAGCAACATTTGTTGCATCAATTGCGCAACTTCAGTGCTATTTTTTTTCTTCAAACTTCTTCAAAATGAAACCTATGTTTCCGGTTGGGTTTTTTTTAGGAGACATTTAGTTTGCACTACGTGTTTGCACTGAAAAGATAAGATTTGAATATATTTTCATCTTATTACTTCAGTTAGCCTATTTTTTTTTCTCCAACATCAAAATATGTTCCCTTTAGGTTTTTTGTTACAGTTTGATACAAAAGGTATTAACATATGAATCTGTTTTTATTATTATTATTATTAATAATAATATATTTTTTAAATTCACTTATCTTTTGAGGCTGGTTATTTGTCACCTATGGTATCGATACCGAGGTACTACATTCTGGTATCGTACCGAAGCCAAAATTATGGTATCGAGCCCTCCCTAATGTTGGCGCATTGGCCACAAGGCTACCGACCATGTTGTTAAAATTCTGAACTAAAATTTATTTCTGTTCTTATATCAAAGAACAGGGGCTCACTAAAAGGATGAAATTTAATTTAAAACCTTAAATATCTGTATTATTTCTTACAAAAATATAAAAACTGCCTTTTTGCATATTTAAAAAAAAAAAATAATAAAAAAGCTGCTAAATCAGCCAACAAGAAATTATATTATGCAAACGACCTCATAACACCACATAACATTCAATGTCCTGAATTTGGAAAATAATGATTAAGATGTGTACACTTACATTTATTCAAGATGTAAGGACAATGTCATTATTTTTTATAAAAAAAAAAAAATTTAATGTCGCAAGTCATTAAATTATTTAGTTTTGAAAACCATACGAAACCAACTTATATACAAAGAGTAATAATAATTTGTTACATTTATATAGCGCTTTTCTAGGAACTCAAAGCACTTTACATAGTAAGGGGGGAGTCTCCATCCACCACCAGTGTGCAGCATCCAGCTGGATGATGCGACGGCAGCCGTATTGCACCAGAACGCCCACCACACAGCAGCTTACTGGTGGAGAGGAGACAGAGTGATGAAGCCAATCAGTAGCTATGGGGATGATTAGGAGGCCATGATGATCAGAGGCCATGGGCGAATTTGGCCAGGTTGCCGGGGTTACACCCCTACTCTTTTTCAAAGGACATCCTGGGATTTTTTATGACCACAGAGAGTCAGGACCTCCTTTTAACATCTCATCAGAAGGACGGTGCTTTTTCAGTATAGTGTCCCCATCACTATACTGGGACTGAGTACATTTCTAAGAACATAGTATGTGTTTTTTTACCCTTAACTCAATTTTTAACCCTTATTTGAGGATTGTTCTCAATTTTTAACCCTTATTTGAGGATTGTTCTCATTTTATGCTGGCTTCATGTGCTATCGCAAATTTTCTATTTCCCATTTATGAAGTCGGGATTACGAGCTTTTCGTATTCAAGTGTTTTAATGTCAGAAAGAATAAAATGTAGCATCCCATTGGTTGACAATCATATAAACATTCACCGTGCTATACATGCAGTTTCTGGACAATTCTGGAATTTCGGTCAAATACATGCTTATTTCACTGCTTCTAAAACATACAATATGCTTTGAATGATCGTTCATATCTAGCCTATAAATACACTAATGACAAGTCAAGGAATGTAGTTGTTGTGAGAACAGCATTGACAGCAGCAATGGTTGTCCCCTCCACCATGTTTAAAGTTTCTGACCTGCCCAACTCAATTCCGATAGCACGTGAAGGCAGCATTAGCCCTTAGCTTGTGTCCTCACCTATATGATCAAGATCTTCTCACCTGACTGTGGCTCTCCTCCACCTCTTCCTCCCGTCTCTCATACGCACGGCGTCTGCGGGGCTGGTAATAATGAGCGTAAGAAGCTCCTCGGTTGGTGTACACGTGGATGTTGCCTGCATGAGGGTAAAATTTGTTTGTTCTTTAAATGTGTGACAGAAATATTTAGCTTGAAATTTTTTCATTACTGAAACAGAGAAATGTGATGGACACAATATAAATGAATGAAAATTACTTCCTTATCTGCAATGCTTTTCATAGAGGTTCAGACCTGTAGGAAACCTGCCCCCGAAGAAGATGTTAAAGAGCTCCTCCGGAGAGATGTCAGCCTCAAAGTCTCTGTTAAAGGTGCGGTGGTGTCCGTACGCTTGACGTGGCTGGGCTGAAGTATGACTGGATGTCTCTGCAGAGCCCTGGTCCCCACACTGATCATATTGCTGCCTTTTCTCTGGGTTACTAAGCACTGCATATGCATTGCCTATAGCTGAAAAGAGAAAAAGAGCAGAGAAACCCAAATATTAAAATTTTATATAAATGATATATACATTATTCTAAATATAAATATAAAAGTTTGTGGAAAGTCAGAAGTCTCTTATTATTTGATTAAACAAATGCAGTAAAAACAGAAATGTTGTAAACTTTTATTACAATTTAAATGTTTTCTATTTGAATTTTAAAATGTCACCAGCAGTGGCCATAAAATATAAGAGATACCTTTAAAAGCATCGGTCGCTCCAGGGGCACAGTTCTTATCTGGGTGGAAGCGTAGCGCCAGCTTCCTATAGGCTTTCTTCAGGTCCTCATCACCAGCATCGTTTGGCACCCCCAGAATCTCATAGAAGTCTCTGCATCTCTTTATCCTGCACAGGTTTAGGAAGCACATAAATGAACAATGACTGAATTTTCATTTTTGGGTGATTACTCCAGTCAGTACCTGAGCACTCCTTGCCGCTGCTCCTCCGTGTAGCTCTTTTTGTCGTCACCGGACCCCTCTGCTCTCTCTTGTGTTCTGGGCCGCTGATGTGGAGCTGGGCCGTCCTCATCAGAGTTTCTCCAGCCTGGTGGAGGGGTGAAGGTACGCTCCTCTTCAGGGGGAGTGCCACCATTCTTCACAATGGCATCAATCAGTACTAATAAGAGAAATCAGAGACACATGTAGGGACTTTTAAAATCAGCCTGTACTTGCAAACTTACTATGTGCACAGAAAAACGGTAATGGTACAGTGTTACACATTAAGGCTGGAATACACTACCTGACTTTTAAAATCTGAACAGATTTTTAAAACACTAGGCATCATACACTTCCCGACTTTGTAAATAGTGACAAAGGAAAGCTGGCCATCATACACTACATGACTGAGGATCGTATACTACCAGACCTTCAAGTTGCTCCAATCACAAAAACCTCATGCAGAAACATGCACCTTGTTGCTAGGAGATGCTTGACAAATGAAAACAATGTGTGTTCTAAAATCGGCTGAAAATATCAAACATGTTTGATATACTCTGACTTGGTGGAATCAGTCTGAAGCTAAACAAATCTGAGTCTGTGACCATCATACACTGTGCAATTTTCTATGGAATCTGTCAACACAAATCTGCAGACTGGCTCTGACGTTCGGCAACTAGCGTCAACTTCTCCAAACTGTAAATCGGTGGAAAATTGGGCCAAAAAACGTGTAGTGTATTCCAGGCTTTACACATATGTAATTTATGCATAATTATATGCAGACAACCCTAAACCAAACCTAACAGTAACCCTACATTAAGTACATGTTGTTGTTACTCAATACTTTAAAGTGTAAAAACAAACATATGTTTAATTATGGAGTTAACAATAAGGTTTTTTCTGCTGGTCCCCCATTTTCATTAACAGGGTTTCTACAAATTTTATGAAGGCAAATTTAAGATTTTTTAAAGAGCTTTTTAAAACCAAGTACAGAAAATGTAAGGATCTTTGAAAAAAAGTTTGAAAATATCTCCATTACTTAATTCATTTTTACACATACACACAAACAAAATAGCTTAAATAGAATATGGAAATAACATGTATTTTTGTCTTGTTTCACAGTGCAAATGTTTAAATATTCTTAAATCATAATATATGCAAAAAGTGCATTTATCATTAAAAAAAGAAAAAAAAACGGATAATATATGCAAAATTAACTTAATTCAAAGGGGAATCCATTTTTCACACCCCAGATATTTGTTCTTGTTCTAAACATAAACTTATTTAATTTTGTTCAAGTAATCAAAACAAGACTTCAAGCCTTAATTTTGAATCTCAAGTAAATGTATCTTGATTTAAGGACGTTTAGATATTTGTATTGAGAAACAAGACAAAAATACTGACAACGATATTCCTTTTTTTTTTTTTTTGCAGCGTATGCAACATTTAATGCCATGACTATGAATTTTTTGGACAGTTTCGGGTCCCATTTATTTATATTGAACTTTTGTCCATAAAATTGAAGCCAACATTTTTCAAAATGTCTTGTTTCACAGAAGAAAGAAATGCATACAGATTTGGAACCAAATGAGTGTAAACGAAGACAGATTTAGCATTTTGGGTTGACTATCCCTTTAAGAAAATTAGCGAAAAGCAGTAATAGTTTTTTCCCCTTCATACTTAAATCACAACGGAGACGTGTTTCACTCGAGAGACAGATCATATATATCATATCTTTTCAACCACTTGGGAGACTCGAACCCACCGCTGACCGGGGGCCAGATTATATAACGCACAACAACCAAACGCTGCACTTTCTATTTCGGCCAACTGACCAAACACACCTGATTTGTCAATCAAACCACAACAGCATGACACAAACCTCTGGCCCGGGTGCTCGGGTAGATCTTCTGCGCCTCGTACAGCAGCTGCAAGGCTTTCTCTTTGCGTCCTGAGCGCAAACACAGCTTGGCTTTCTCTATCAGCCTATCAGACTCCTCTCTTTCCATCTCAAACAGTGACATTTCAAACAACGACACCTTAAACCCGCATTAAACGCGTCAAAGAACTAACAAAAGTAAAATAATCAAAACAAAGCGTGTTGGACCGTAAAAATGACTCGCAGTGTTGTTGACATGAAGCTAAAGCTAGTGCGTTATGCTAATACAACCACAACACTACTTCCGATTTTAGACATCTTCCGCTCTCCTAACTGACACCGCGACTTAGTCGAATATGAATTTATTATCAAAACAATTCATATTTGACCTTCTATGTTAGATTTGGCTTCGTCATTGTAAAATGTGCGAGAAAGACAGAAATGCAATACTGCTTGTAACCTCCATCGCAAAACGGAAGCGGAAGCGCATGTTGCGGTGGACTACAATCCAAACAGCCAATTAGAAGGCGACATTCCTTGCCCTTAAATGGCATATGATGGCAATACCATACTAATGCTAATGAGTGGTGTTTATCGATTAACCGGTTATTTATTGGATAAACACGCTTTGATTGGATCCCATACAATGCCCACAATGACCTTGTAGAATTCATATGAGCTCATCAAAAATCCACGTTTAATATAAAAAAGAGCCGTCACTAGGGGTATATACTTTACAGCACATACAAAGAACAACAACCCTGTTACTGACTGAATGTCGGCTGTTAGGGAATGCGCACAATTTCAAGATGAGATGATGTCGCCCTCTTGAGGCTGTGACTATAAGGATTTAGACAAAGATTTGTCCTCTTAACTAAATCCAAACATAATATCTTGAACACATTCTGACAAGAGTCAACTATGCCATGAAGGATGTTCAACAGCATTTTTCATTCATATCAGGTCAGATCGAGCGGAATGTGTATAGGCTGCACATTAAATGACACAATTATATAACAATGGTTTGTCTTTTAAGTTTTCACAATTTCAAAATGTGTTGAAATGGACTGGAGATTTTATACAGTGGCCTCAATAAGATATTTGAATATTTCAGCCACATTTAAATTGCATTAGCTAAATTATCAGACCAAGTGGTCTGTAAAGAAATTATGCTAGAAACTACCCTTTCTTGCAAAACATTTTTATCAACCAGTGAATATAAAGTCAAGATTAAGATGAAATTTGTTAAAATTGAATTTCTGATCAATGCAGCTGGGGTTACACTACACACACATATGTCAGTAAAATAATAATAATAATGATTATTGGAATAATGCATAATTAATAAAAATATACTGGTGGTAATAATAATAATTATTGAATTTACTTGAGGAATTACAATAATTAATATGTAAATTTAAATATGAATTAAATTAATAAAAATATACTGACAACAACAACAACAATAATAATAATATAGTTTATTACATTTACATTTGGAGCCACTCAAAGATTACAGAATTATGGCTTTGTATGAGCGCTTATGATATCATAGAGGAGTTTTAGAATGTTGCGCGGGACTATATAAAGCGCGAGACTCACCTGATCACTTTGTGGCGAGTAAGGAGTATTGTTAACAGTGTTTACAGTGTGTATTCAGTTGTTGATAGCGTTTTATTTTGTCGAGTCGTATTTAATTAATGCAGGTTTGGTCCTCCATATGGGACAGCGACATTCCCGCAGAGAGAAAGCGAAGGGTAGCGAGTGTGTGCACGGGGTCAATCCCGGTACATCACTTACACTCACCGACCACAAGGCGGAGGTCCATCCTCGTTCCGACGAGACGCCTGTGTGTGTCGGCCAGGAGAGACAGTATGGGGGGCAGTATGACGGCGACGGAAGGGTAGACTGCTCCTTCTCCTTCTACTACTGAGCCTTAGAACGGCACGTTCTTCCCCCCATAAGACAGGAGAAAGGGAGAGACGAGACGAAGAATAAGAAGAGGAAGAAAAAGAGGTTTCGGAAGTTTGCCTCTTTCTTCTGTTGTATGTCTCGTCCCAAATCCACCAGAGCTCAGGTGGAGCAGGGTGAGGTGCAGGACACTAACGAGGCCCCATCCAGGAGGTGTACTGATGGTAAATGACAAGCTCTGAACATCAAAAAGTCTCTTAATCATTTACACACAATGTAAACATCACAATCACACATGATAAAAATGCAGACCAATTACTTTATTCCACAACACGTGATAAAAGTTTAAATATAAAAAGCAATATTTTGAAGAAGTTTAATATTTCATGATTTCAAGTAGTCAAATGTTCCTCTAAATGAAAAAAAGAATACGAGTAAGCAATATTTTAGTGATACCATTTAATTTAATCAAGTATTTGGTTAAAAAAACGTACAGACGAGTGTGCACCACATCTGCTGAGACAGCTGGACTGTGATGAGATCGTGAGGGTTGAGGGTGAGTTTACTGTCATTATCCAAAATATAACTCACACATGCTATTCTTACAATGTATTATTTTAGGTGTATGTGTATAAAAGAAAGTATATCAATGAATATACAAGTATAGTGATTATATAGAGTATAGTGAAGTATAGAGAATTACAAACAATGTTAAAAAAGGTTTAGAATAAGTATGGCTTGCCTATAACTATAACTATATTTCAATAGACCACATTTGCTGGAAATACATCATCGGCAAGAAGATGGGGAAAGGAACATGGCTGTGTATATGAAGCGACCCACTGTGAGGATGGCCTTCAGGTGGCTGTGAAATTCCCAGCAAAAATAGAGAACGAGCTGTACATCAGACTTGTAAGTGAACTGTGCTCTCTTTGTCATCTCCTGTCAGTCATTGTTTGCTGTTTATAACATTTTGGATTAATGTGAATCACAGTGTTCAAATAATCAATATTTCAAACAGACTGGGCAAAATCCTCATTTGAGAAATGATTTCCATCTAACCATCACAAAAACTCTTTCTTCTAGCCTAACCATCCTAGATCAGTGCCTCTGGAGGTGGCCCTGACAGTCTTGGCCAATCAAGGCCCCAGCTGTTGCCACATTATAGAGTTACTGGACTGGCAGGACCAGTACATCTCGACAAGTACATCATGGTCCAAGAGCGGCCCTCACCCTGCATGGACATGTACAATTTTTGGCTGCATTATGACGGGCTCTTCAGTGAGGGGATGGCCCGTCATTTCATGCAGCAGGTTATCGAAGCTGCTGCCGTGTGCTGTTCCCGGGGGGTCCTCCATCGCAATATCAAGATGCCGAACCTCCTGGTTAACATAGATACCCTGGAGGTGAAGCTGATTGATTTCGGCTGTGGGGACCTCCTGAAAAGCACATTGTACAAAACCTACAGTGGTATGTATTATTTTTTAAAACATATAGTTTGGGACTTGAACTCTAGTGACCAGTGACTCCATGTCTTAATTATTAAACAACATTCTCAGAAGAAAAGCCAGTCATAATATTATTTTTATTGACTAATATTTCATGCAGTCTGAGAAAACATGCAGTGGGAAAGAACACATTTAGACATGTGACAAACTCTTTCCTCCAGGGACAGTGAGGTACTGCCCTCCTGAATATTTTGAGAGGGGCGAGTACCATGGGAAACAGGCAACGGTGTGGTCACTGGGAGTGCTCCTGTTTCGCATGATCACCAGCTTTTTCCCCAAGAGCAGCGATATCAGTCTGATGGACACTGATATCTGGTCCCAGCCAGGCTTCTCCAATGGTGAGATTTTCATTTCAACAATTTGTATTTAGACAAACGGCTTTATAAAAGAAGTCCTTGTGGATAATACAGGAATCTTTCTCATTTTACAGCTTAGAAAGTGTAAAGTTAAAGGTAATAATCAGACATCTCTCTATTTTTCTGCACAGAATGCTGCCGTTTTATCCTAGGATGTCTGAAGAGCGACCCGGAGAAGAGGCTTCATTTGGAGGAGATGCTCTTCCATTACTGGTTTAAGGTACTGCGTCAAAGACAAGCTAAAATTATTTTAAAGATATAGTGTTTGTTTAGTTTTTGGTGGTTTAGTTTGATTGTCTTAATATGGACATCAGCTAACTTTCAATACCGGCAGTAACTCATATAGGCCTAGTCAATAGTCTAAAGAAATAGGTTTGTCTAATTTGTACAAGTTGTAATTGTATAATTGGTAATTGTGTTTCAGGTCCCCCTGTAAGTCATGGAGGACAGGGTCTGCCTCACGTCTGCGGGCTGACATGGGTGACCCCTCCATCCCTCCAGCCTTAGTGTCTTGCGGGGCTGGCAGGCCTGGGTAGCGTCTGGCGCCTTGGCCTGAGGCAGCAGTTTTAGTGTCTTGCGGAACTACTCGCCTAGGGTTGTGTATTGTAAATAGTTAATTTAGTTTTAGTTAGTTATGTTAGTTAAGTACTTCACCATCCAATCATATTTCTAAAAATGGAGTCACCTAGAGCTTCCCAGAGCCTGTCAAGCCTGTCCCACAAGTTCCTGGCATTGCCACCATAGAGGTTCCTGCCACTCACATGGAGGCAGAGCCCAGTTTCTCAGCCACCTTGAGCCCAATGATCCTGTCAGGGCCGCTGCAGAAATCCTTGTGAATGTCACTGTCACTACCTCTCCAAAACCTGCAGAGGTCAGAGAGAACATGGTACCCTTTCAGAGCTGCCCTGGTCCCACAGCTTCTTGTCCAGGCCTGAAGGTTTCTGCTGCTGTCCAGAATCTGCAATGGTTTCAGAGCTCTGTCTCATAACAGCTGAAGTTGGAAAGCTTCCCGTCATGTGTACCATGAAGGTTTCTCCCATGATGGTGTTGAGATTAATGGCACAGCTGCCAAAAAACTTCCAGTCAATGCTGCCTCAGTGTTTCCTGTCATAGCCTCAGCCAGAGCTAAAGCTGCTCCAGTTCCAGAGCTCCTCTCTCAACCTCCCTGGTCCTCTTACGGCTCCAGTGTTTCCTGTCACTGGTGTGATTCCTCCGTAAATATAGTACACCTTTGTGCCACATTAAAGACAATAATAAACACAAAATGTGTTGTTTTATCAGGAAAGCAATATGACAATCTGGACATTAATCTGGTTTACATTTATCACTTTACCAGTCAAGAGTGTGTTGAGTAATAACCTCAGGTAAGTAAAGCCAGGTAAGTACAGAAGGTCAGATATGCTGTATATAATTGCACTCAGCCATTTCTAAGCTTTTCTAATGCCTGATGGAAATACCAGTATTTCAAGAATTATAAGATGTAGTGTACAGCAGTGGTTTGCCGTTGTGGACTCAAAGTACATTTTGTATGTCTCTCTTAGTTCATGGAGCTCTCATCAAATCAGTTGTTGATGAACTGAATCAGGTGTGTAGACCAGGACTGAAAACCACTAATGTACAGTCTTTACCTCAAAATAAATGTCTGACAGGGTCATCAGGACAATGACACAAATATATCACGTCAAATGTGGCCTCTACAGGAAAAAAAAAACAAATTTGTGAAATAGGACTTGACTCAAAACATTACATTACATATTTCACTCTACAAATACACAACATTACACATTAATGCACTTTTTTTAATCTGAAAAAGAAGATGAACATAAAAGTGACATTTTATTTATCAATGAAGGATGTGTCATTTGAGCCCATGTCTGACATAGGATTCATTTAATACGCAGTGCACTAATATATGTCATAAGCATGTGTGATCTGTACACTGACCATCAGCTAGAGTCACATTAATTCACATTCATTTAATATTATAAATAAAGTATGCAGCCTCCAATCTCGTGCACGACGAACTGAGTAAAATCACAATCTGTCTTTGATGTCCAGCAGATCTCTGGTAAATTATTGGTCATCATTATCCACTATAGTGCTGCTAACTGAAGACATCTGGGGAGAATCTGTATCTGCACAGAAGAGAAGTGAAGTCTTACAGAAGGACATTTACAGTTTCATTTATTAGAATAAAAAAAATGGGATGCTATTCTCTTGGTATCAGTCACAAAAAGCACTATATAAAATGCATCATTCATTCATTCAAAAACACTAAGGAAAGCATGTACTTACTGTTTTCTGAGTGTATTGTCCTCACAGAGACAAGAGTGATGCTCTCTTTCTCACAGTTGCTGGTCATGTTGCTGGATCAAAAATTGTTTTTTATCTTAAGTTAACTTTCAACAGATCTGTTATTTAAATGCAGCACATAATATTATATAATTTTTTTTATGTCCCATTATTACAGTAGGCTATATTGATATCTTTAACTTGTACTTGCATGCTTTTTTAATTTTCATCTTATTATATTATATACCTAAAACAAACAATGACGATAAACGCACATTCACAGTCATGTGAATTTACTAATTTATTAGTCCTCACCTGTCAGACACCACAGAATCACAGCTTTTAATACCTATAAATAAAAAAAACACAAAGCAAAACAGATCAATTATATTGCACATTTATAGCCATGTGTGCTTTTAAAGGTAACCTTGAAAATGACAGAATTAGAGAGAAACCCACCTTCATGCTGTTTGGTATTTCTACACCATCCTCTGAGGTTGATAGCGGTCACCAAGACCACCATGACAACAATTAAAATGAGTATAAGACTCATCACACCTGTAATTGCAGACAGGAAATATTTTAGCACCAGAAATAATGTGTATCATGAGATTATATCGGTATAAAACCTACCAAAGGCGAGCAAAGTGAGACCGCTGTCTGGTGCCTGTGAAGGTGTTGCCATCACCTCTGACATGCTAATGTTTGAATTAGCGGTTGTTGAAGTCTTTGGAAGCAGAGAAACACCCACTGCACATGGAGCAAACATGTGAAATAATGTATTAATGTAGTCTCAAATGATAAATGCTTGACTGTACAGCACAGCATGACCAGTTCTTCAACATACAGCTCAAAATGATCTTCAAATGAAATTTTTTTCATACATTTGAGATATACAAATATACAAACTCATCTACATCTTGGATGGCCTGAGGGTGAGTTTATTTCAGCAAATTTTGGTGAGTTATTCTTTTATTAGCAGTTAATAATTATTACCTGATGTGTTATGCGACGAGAGGCCGGATCCATCAGTACTGCCTGAGCAAACAGAGGTACAGGTTACATTACTGTCATCCACTTCCACTGACTGTGATCCACAAAACTCAACTATGAACCAGGACATTCTTGAATGAATTATATCTTGTCCATTTACATACTTACTGTTCATATTTTAGCAAATAAGAATTTTTGGGGGGAAGGCAGAAGAAGTAGGGAAAACCTGTTATTTTGGCTGCTGGGGATGAGGTGGAATTTAGAGTTGTGTCAGTGTAGGATTTTGGTGTGGTTAACGTGGAGCTGGTGGTGATGGACTGTCCTGTAATAGACAATTTTATAACTTTAATAACATTTATTGTGTCACCCTCACATTTCAGAATTTTACTTAGTAGACAAGCAAGATAAACCATCAACTTACAGTTGAAGTTATAAAATTGCAAAGTCTTCTTCCATTATATTATCTCACTATATACACTGAACAAAATTATAAACGCAACACTTTTGTTTTTGCCCCATTTTTTATGAGCTGAACTCAAAGATCCAAGACTTTTTCTATGTAAAAGGCCTATTTCTCTCAAATATTGTTCACACATCTGTCTAAATCTGTGTTAGTGAGCACTTCTCCTTCTCCTGAGATAATCCATCCACCTCACAGGTGTGGCATATCAAGATGCTGATTAGACAGCATGATTATTGCACAGGTGTGCCTTAGGCTGGCCACAATAAAGGGCCACTCCTGAATGGGTACCATCAGAATGAGAGTTCAAACAGCTGATAAAACCATTATAATAATCACAAGACTCCAGTCCATCAATTAATGTCTAGTGAAAAGCTGCATGTTTATAAGAAACAAATCCATCAAGGCGTTTTAACTTAAACCATCGTTTCTGGCCAAAATGCCAGTCTGTAGTCGATAATAATGCACCCTCCAATGAAAAAGTCTGTCCTGTGTTATCCTCTCACATAAAGATCCACAGACATATTTGTTAAGAACTGTTTTCACTTGTAAATGGTGCTAGATTGACCATATTTCTCTCCTGATTCAGATGAGACAATTTGTTCGCTGGAGAAAGCAATATTATGAATAGAGGACTCACTGCTAAATTTTAATTACAAACACATCTTTTCACTTCATGTGGATTACCTGGATTATTGTGATGTTTTTATCAGCTGTTTGGACTCTCATTCTGATGGCACCCATTCACTGCAGATGATCCATTGGTGAGCAAGTGATGCAATGCTAAATTTCTAAAATCTTGTCCGATGAAGAAACAAAATCATCTTCATCTTGGATGGCGTGAGGGTGAGTACATTTCAGCAAATGTTTATTTTTGGGTGAACTATTCTTTTACCAGTGGGTAATAATTACTACCTGAAGTGGTATGCAAAGAGAAGCTGGATCCATCAGTAGTGCCTGAGCAAGCAGAAGTACAGGTTGCATTATTGTATGTTTAATACACAGTACATTTACATCAACTGAAGTTATATTTGTGCTTTAACTGTGTGGCTAAAAGATACAGGAGCTGTGGTTGTGCTCACAGTTTTTGAGGTGTGACTGGTCATGCCATTCTCATATTGAGATGACAAAGTGTAAGTCACTGTTTTTTCAGTGTGGTCTTTTAAAATATAAAAAAGACAGATACATTTACATTAAGTTGATTTTTCTTCACATATTAAATAAACACTATTTTATAATCTTAACAATGGTAAAATGACAGTTACCAGTTGTTCAAATCATCTTTAATATGGGAAATTCTTGTTAAGATATGAGAATTATACATAATATAATAGAAATACTCAACCTGTTCTTGAAACAACAGACAATGGAGACATAGCAGTTGTGTTTGGAGATACCATAGTTGGTATATTGGTGTCATTTCCTGTACAAATTGCATAGAGAACATACATTTCATAAAAAGATATACTGTATATATTAAATGGCCACAAAAAGTATTTGGGCACTAAAGGCAGACTTTTGGGGGCCACCATACGTTGTCAATGACTACTGCAATTTAAGCCAGAAAAATTTTAAACTTTGATCTCCCCTTTTTTTCCCACATGTACTGTTTAACACTTTTCCCATGTTCTCATTTTTAATTATTATTATTTTTTTACTATATACTGTATATATAAAATTGGCTTCTGATTGACTTACCTGCTGAGATTATGGATGAAGATGCAAACAGGGGAATGAGAAGAAAAAAGAGCTGCTCCATGTCTCAATCCAAATGGGTTTTACTCTCATCCACCTAAACAGGACAGGTTGTAAATATCCCAGATATCAGGAAATAATTACAGCACTTATGTATGTGTAAAAAAATGAAAAACAAAGCCGAAAAACTATGGAAATGTTCTTGAGCGAGTGAATTTGGTTGAAGCATTAACCAGTATGTCCAAATCTGTTTCCTGTTGGATATAATAGTAACACATGAGGGAGTGCACATAGTATTACAAAGCCCTGCTGAGAAGCGTGTGTTTGGGTGTGTGTCAGTGGGTGCCGAGTTCTGATTTGAGGGAGAAGTGGCTGCGGCCCTCTGAGCTTCCTGTAGAGAGAATAGCAGGAAACAGGTGGGATGGGCTCATGGAAAAAAGCCCTCATTGACTGAGCCTTTGAAACGTATAAGTTCCTAATAAAAACCTCATACAAACTGTGGTCTTAGCATTTCTACACATTAATGTTGCATTAAAAATGGCATTTTCATTCTTGATTATTATTTAAGCAGCTGTTGAATAATCAGTTTACTGTTCTTAAAAGAGAAAAATTATTTTGCAAGCAAATTTTCAGTCCAACATCGAAAGGGGAAAGACATTATTAGATCATGCATATTTTATTCAAGAGTAAAAAAAGTGATTTGTCCCATAGGGCATGCTTACAATATGTGTTTTCATTTAGGAAGTCAAATGCGAAAACTTAGTTCCAGAGAAAATTACAAGAAAAATAGTCACAAATCCATAAAATTCCTTCTTTGAAATAAACCACGTCTGGACCAAACAAGGATCAGAAAACAGTGGAACTGAAAGAACCGTAAGCTTAATTGTAAGAATAATAAGAAGATCATCAAGAATCATAATAATAATATAGTTTTCCTCTTCAAAGTGAGACACTGAATTTTCCTTGTGTCCAATTAGTTTACATTTGAATAAACCATGCGATCATGCTTTGGCAGCCTGAATGTTGCTTTTCACTGAGTAATATGTTCATTCACACTACTGAACAACTTCTGTACACCAACTGAACAGAGAGAACGAAAGATGACGAAAAAACACCTCGGAAAGAGCGTCAGTGCCTGTACAGCGAAACTATACAAAAATAAAATCAACCATAATAAAATGATATTGATGGAAAAAAAAGAAATTAAATAAAAGATTACAAAATCATATCTATTTATAGAGATTTAAAAACAAACTAGACCTTTACAAATATAATTTGAAGGGAAATAATTCAAGTCTACTATATTGAAACACATCACAATTATAATTTCACACTTCAATAAGGAACTTAATTGCATGCACTGATGCGTTCAGTACCATAGATGCTGTTAAAATCATTGTCCTCGATCGTTGTTAATAATCATATATTTAAATATATTTATATATATTAACTATATATATATATATATATATATATATATATATATATATATATATATATATATATAATATTTATTTGACTTGCGAAATATACTATGTGCATTCTCTCTCTTGAGATACAGGCAAGTGAGAAACAATCAGGAAGGTGGCGCCAAAGTTGAGCTCCAACTGCGGTTTTCCTCCATCCGAACGGTTGCTTTGATCGAGAGTCTACGGCGGACAAGCATCACCGCTCTTCTCCTCTACTGCTTCATGGCATCTTACCAAAAAACAAATCAAGAAATAAAAACCCCCAGGTAAGATTGCATCGTAAGTAATAAAATGTACAGGATTTGTCGTTAAATGTCCTTTCTTACAAACAATTTTAGTTTTTTGTCATTTCAAATTTGTATATTTATTAATACTAGTAGCAAAACATCGTCAACAGTGAGATCATTTCATTACGAGATGGGATCATGAAGAAACACTCGCAATCAAAAGAGGAAATAAGTGTGCATGGATCCGGTACGGGTTCGTCACCCGCACCGATGAACTTGATGGACCAGGCTTAAGAGAGAGTTCCTAAACCCCGCCCACTTGGCATGTGGGCTGAGCCGGAAAGGAACTGAGACCGCCCTCTCTCTCTGATAAAGACACTTTCAGCCCTTCATAGGCAAATCACCCCCCACCCCTCCTTCCCATTCGACACTCCCAAAAAAGGCAGAAACTTGCCATCGGCAAGGTATCCGCTTTCGAAAAAAGCGGCAAACTGACAGCAAGAAAACAGTCTGCCTCTTTTCAGTGAAACATTAAAGATAGTTTGGTTCTCTAATTGGACATTGGAGCAGGGAGGGATGTGTAGGTGATGTCATTAGGTGTTTGTTGGAAGCAGGAGGCCTTAAATCACGGGTTTGGCGTTGTCCTGCCATGCATCGTGGTGGTGACATGGACTCAGGTGCAGGTGAGTGGGCAGCCGTTTCATCACTGGATGTTACTGTTGTCATCGGTGCCGTTGGTCTCGGACATGTTCATCTTGCCCATGGAGTGGCCCACGTGGTTGACTCCATCCTTGCGGGGCGGCATGCGCTCGTTGATGCGGTCTAGACCTTTAGCCTCTTCGAAGCTGCTGATCTTGTGCTGTGGAGAGAAGCCACGGATGGCTGCAGAGAGACGGGAAAAACCCACAATGAACAACTAGAGTCTTGGTTTTCATCAGTCTCCTGTAACGCCACAAGGCTGGTAATTTCTTTTTATTAGAATTTTAACTTATAACACATAATACCACATATACTATATATATATATATATATATATATATATATATATATATATATATATATATATAAAAAGACATCAAAAGTTTGGGGTCAGTATGATTTTTTCTTTAAAAAAAAAAAACATAAAAAAGAATACTTTTGTTCTGCTTGTACACTGTAAAAAAAAAAAAAGTTGAGCCAACTTAAAATTTTAAGGCAACCAGCTTCAGCAGATTTTCGAGTTTTCTCAACTTCTTGTTTTAAGTTTATACAACAAAAAGTTGAGAAATTTACAAAAAAATAATTTGAGAAAACTCAAAAATCAGCTGGAGCTGGTTGCCTTAAAATTTTAAGTTGGCTCAACTTTTTTTTTTTTTTACAGTGTATTACAGTTCCCACAAAATTATTAAGCTGCAAAAGTATTTTGAACATTGATAAGAAATGTAACAAGAACTTTTTCTTGAGTACCAAATCTGCATATTAGAATGATTTCTGAAGGATCATGTGACACTGAAGACTGGAGTAATGGCTGTGGAAAATAAAGCTTTGCCATCACAGGAATAAATGACATTTTAAAATACATTTATTTGGAAACCAGCTATTTTAAATTGTAATTATATTTCTCAATATTACAGTTTTTATCATATTTTTGATAAAAAAAAGGCATTCTTGGTGAGTGTAAGAGACTTCTTTAAAAAAACATTTACAGACCCAAACTTTTGAACGGTACTATATAGATCAATTATTCAAAACATAATCTATGGAGGACTACTCAAATAAAATGAAATAAAGGAATCAGTTATCAATTTATTAAACAATAAAAACTTATAAATGACTTATCAAAATGTAAAATAGACATTTAAAAATTTAAAAAGTCAGATTTAAAAAGTTGTGTAACAATAAAATTATGCATTAATAAATTATTTGAAATTAACAAATATACACAAGTTAAAAGTACTATTTAGTATAGTTTTTAATCCAATTACTAATATTATTATAAACAATATTATAATATAATTATACATAGAAAATGTTACTATATAAACTATAGTACATAAATAATTATACATTTCAATAAAATAATACTTTAAGAACTCATTACCAAGCACAACTTTTAAAGTCATTGGCCAGTTGCACTTCCTAATCTATTTGTCATCTGATTTTTTTATATTCATTTTTATCCAATTGGAAAATGCCAATGAACCTCAAACTGAATTTTACACACCACACCAGCCTTAGAGTTTCCTCTGAAATGAAAAGCTTTACGCCATTTCAGAGAAAACATAGAAATATCAAGATAACAAGTCAAAAGACTGGAAATGTGGAGATCACCCCACCCTATCTGCTATTTTACTATTTTACTGATTTTTGTATATAGAGGAAGTAGAAACCAGTGTCCAAACCCCTTGAGTCCCTCCATGTCTGTATCACTGAGGTGAGTTGGTCTCAGAAAGCAAGAGGTTGTAGAAGAGGAACACACTCTGGTTGGCTGAGAGTTCCTGATTGGGTTTAATCACATGCTATGCCCACACTAGAACCATGAGGGCCAGAGGAAAAGCAGCGCCCGACAGAACATATCCAAAAATCATGCCTCTAGTTTAGATGCTACCTCAAACCATCATGCAAGTAATAAAAGGCATGTTCCCTTAATGTCACCACTCCAAAAGGGCACGGCAAGTATCTGATTAAATTACAGTTGCTGAAAAAAACCCACTGAAAACTCTTGACTAAAACTATTTTTCGGTACAAATAGCATCTTGTGATGCCTTAGTTACATAATGGCTGTGTCTACAACCTAAAAAACATTGCACTAGCAGGCAATACATCAAAGTAGGAAGGGATCAAGGCAAATCTGAATATGAGTGTACTAAAATGCCTTCATCTGGTTGCTTTCTGAAGCCAGCATACAATAGATATTTCCTTCAATGCCTTCCTGCATGTAATTTGAGGATTGGCTGTACATTTGTATATATCGTTGAAATTACAAAGATAAAATTATTTATGTAAATATACACTACCATCCAAATGTTTGGAGTCTGTAAGATGTTTTAATGTTTTAGAAAGAATTATGCTCATTCTAATATGCTGATTTGGTGCTTAGGAAACATTTCTTATGATTATTAGTGTTGAAAACAGTTGTGCTGCTTCATATTTTTATGGAAACCGTGAAATTAGTTTTTCCAGGATTCTTTAATAGATAGATAGCATTTTTAATAGAAATATTTTGTATCATTATAAATGTTTTTACTGCCAATTTAATGAATTGTTGCTGAATAAAAGTATTAATTTAAAAAATATATTAATGACCCCAAACTTTTGAACAGTAGTACAAACTTTAATTTAAATTTATATATATTCAAGTAAAAATCTGAAATGTTGACCCTGCATTGAATGTATTCTTGGTTATCTCTAAAGCTCACTTGAATTTGATCATTTGATGTGATGTTTTGGTGCCTAAATCCACTTGTGCCGTCTGTTTAGTCATTGACTGACCGGATAATAAGGCAGGTGCCTTATGTTACGGACACAGCCACATTGTTAACTAATAAGCAATCCAGACTATGACAGATTACTTGAAAATGATTTGACACCAAACTGTTCCCAGACACGTGCAGTGCCCCTTCGTAGTGATCGGTGGCTTTCTGGTCTTGTTGCTGTTCTCTATTGTAGTTTGTTAGTTGGTTAGAGCAATCAATTTCAGATTGTGGTGACCCTGGTGGAAAATCCAGCATACGACGATAGATGTGTTACCAATTGGTAGGTCCCATGTTGAACAAGAAACAAACCAGATACCAAACCATCTACCAATTTCCAATACTCATCTACCATCGTATGTTGGATTATGCCCAGATACATGTCCTGGAATTACCTTCTCCGTCTTCTTCTGTCTCGATGGCTTCAATGGCTTCGACGGTTGCTGGAGGGAGAGGAGGGGAGTGTGTTACACCTGAACAAGCCATGCAACAGCAGTAATGCACAGGCAGCAGTTGTGCACAAGCAGCGCCGGGCGCCGGAACACATGCACGCCAACCAGACTATGGACCACAGACTCAGACAATCCCCTCAACCATTCGCACTTTGCAAGAGACTTCTCCAGCTTTCCACGCTTCCTATGCTCTAGACACCCTACGGGCCTCTCAGGAACTCATTCTCACCCCAGTTTACCATTGACGGGTAAACCGACCCACTAATGTGTCCATGCTTTGGGGGAACTAAAAGAGCAGCACCCCAAAGCTTGGAGTTGTCAGAGGATACAGAAAGAGACAGATGGAGAGACAGGTGGAAGGGACAGGGACAGACATAATAGAGACAGAAGAGGAGGAAATAAAAAGAAGCAAGAGAGAGAGGGGGAGGAGGAGACAGAGGGAGACAAGGACCAAGAGAGGAACATGGCCAGTACTGGATCGTGTGCTCACCACTCTGTAGAGTCTGCTTGCCTCCAGAAAGCACCCCGCTGGGGAGCATCCCGGTAGGGGTCAGACCCTTCAGGGTCAACACATTCTCACTCTCCTCTCTGCAATGACAGCATAGGGCCATCAAAAATATTAAAATACACATTACTGATATTACACTACCATTCAAAAGTTTGCAGTCGGTACATTTTTTGGATGTTTTTGAAAAAAGTATCTTATGCTTACCAAGGCTGCATTTATTTTTTATCAAAAATACAATAAAATTGTAATATTGTGAAATATTATAGCAATTTAAAATAAAAGTTTTCTGTTTAAACATTTTTTTAAATGTAATTTACTGCTGCGATGCAAAGCTGAATTTTCAGCACCATTAATCTAGTCTTTAGTGTCACATGATCCTTCAGAAATCAATCTAATATGTTCATTTGGTGCTTAAGAAACATTTCTTATGATTATCAGTGTTGAAAACATTTGTGGAAACCATGAAACATTTTTTCTCTCCATTTTTGACTCCAAACTTTTGCATGGTAGTGTACATATAAAAATGTCTAGAGTTATACAAACTTTATATTTAGTACATTAAAAAAACTGTTAACTGGAGAGAAAAAGGTAATATTTATGGAAATTTACATTATTAGAGATTCATTCTGCATTCCAAAGGCTGGACAAAAAAAACATGATATAAATTGTGATTTTTTTATTCCTTAAGAGAAATAATAAATATACGTGCTCATATTTGGATTTAGTACATTGGCAATTTAAAGGTATAGTTCACCCAGAAATGACAATTTGGTCATTAATTACTCACCCTCATGTTGTTTCAATCCCGTAAGGGCTTTGCTTATCTTCGGAACACAAATGAAGATATTTTAATGGAATCTGAGAGCTTTCTGACCCTGCATAGACAGCAACAGAACTGACACGTTCAAGACCCAGAAAGGAAGTAAGGACATCATTAAAATAGTCCATGTGACATCAGAGGTTCAACCGTAATTTTATGCAAGAATACTTTTTGTGCACAAAGAAAACAAAAATAACAACTTTATTCAACAATTTCTCCTCTTCCGTGCCATGTCTTCGATGCATGTTCACGAGAGTACTCTTGTGAACGTGTCAACTGTATTCTCGTAGCTTCATAAATTAAGGTTGAACCACCGATGTCACATGGACTATTTTAACGATGGTCAGAAAGCTATCAGATTTCATCAAAAATTTCTTAATTTGTGTTCTGAAGATGAACGAAGGTCTTACGGCTTTGGAACGACATGAGGGTGAGTAATTAATGACAGAATTTTAATTTTTGGGTGAAATATCCCATAATGAATGCTTTCTTAATAATCTAACTTTTACTGGTTTTCTCACATAGTATAAATGACTATATATAGCAACAAAAAAAAAAAGCTACCGTTATATTTCAGGAAAGAAGTCTCTCAAAGATACTCTTCACATAAAACTTGCAATTTTATGTTACAACCACAGATGTCTATAGAGAGTAGGGCTGGGTATCGTTCAAAAATGTTCGATATTGATACCGATACCGATACCTTGAGTTCGATACCGGTTCCTGAACGATACTTTTTTCGATACCAATTTTATGAAAACAGTTTTAACAAGATTACATTATCTCAAAAAACTTTGGTTTTATTTTTTTCAGCTTGTTGACGTATACAGACTCAAAGACTCATCTCCTGAGCCACTGCACAAAGGAACAAAATATACCCAACACAATAAATCAGTACAAATAATTTTAATAAAGCTCAAATAGTTTTCAGTTTACACTAGTGCGTGCTCGTTTTAAAACGCATAGCTCAGACAGAATCATCATTTCTATTCATTTATTCTAGGTTGTTAAAGACTTCAAGAAATTTAAAATCTTTATCCACTTTCATAAGTGGATGTTTTATTTTCTTTCACAATATGTTTTATTGTTATTAAATTATGTGTTGTAGTATGTCTAATTATTTGAATGCATAAAAACTACTCAAATTTATTCTTAAAACAGCCTTATGAAATGTTTTCTTTTTCCTCAGAAATTCTGTGTTCTGTATCTGGTTTTCAAATGAAGGCATAAAACATTAATTTCATTTTTCTTTTAAATTATTGAAAATAAAACTTTATTTATTTATTTTGGCAAACAACATTTTACTATTAAAATTAAAACATGGAACAAATGTTGTGTGATAATTAATTAAAAAATAAGAGTTTTAATAATTTTAATAGTAGCCTAGTAGTAGCAGTATGTACACTCTGCTGAACAATATTAATTTATTTCTGCCGCAGTGTCTTCCAAGTTAAACCGAACTTATATTTTGACGGGTTTCCGGGAATACCTTTAAAGTTCTGTGTGTATATGATATGACACTAGTTTTACTCAAATCAAACGGTAAAACGCTCATGAAGTGACTCTCAGAGCAGTTCTAGAGCTGTTGTTCATTTGTTTATGTCCTCATTTAGTTAGACAGCCGATGCTGAAATGTCCCGCGAGCTTCAGTCTGTGTCAAGTAAGCGAAACTGTGCGATATAGAGAGCAGACTGCTCCGTACGCTTTCGAATTGCTCTCGCGGAGGTCAAACACTGATCAATCAGCACCGCCACTTCTAGTCAAACACATCTAGTGCTGCAGGATTATTGGCTCACTGACGTTAATGAGATTAACCCCTTAGGTATCGAAATTTGGTACCGAACGACAAGGCGTTTTTCGATACTCGGTGGTATCGAGGCAATTCGGTCGGTGCCTAAAAAGTATCGAACTCGATACCCAGCCCTAATAGAGAGCACAGAATACCATGCTATACCTTTTGAAATACTTTCTTTAAAATACCTTCTGTAGCTTTGAAATAGTTTCTTGCATCCAAGTTTTGTGTTGCACTGAATATTAACCATATCTTGGTTTTATGAAGCCTCTCCTCTATCTGTCTATCTGATAAGCAAAAGTGGTCTCATAAGCATGTGACCCAGCTGACCGCAGACTGAATGACTCAGCTGGAGGAAGCCCCATTTGTACCTGAGCACAGAGAACATCTTGGCCATCTTCCCAATGGCACGGATCTTGTTCCTAATCACCTCTTTCCGAGCAGCTGCTGCATTGGCTGTGGGCGGAAAGAAAAAATTCAAACAGTCTCACTCAGTGTCAGTATAACCAGAGGCTAAAAACCCCCAGAAACATTTATTTAAATTACAAGTAGCTTGTAGCTTGAAAAACTTTGGTTTTAAACTAGTCTCCCCAATACTGGTACAGTAGTTATGTTAGCGGCTAGCAAAGTCAAGTACTATGATGAAACTTAAGGGCTATTACAAGCACAGTATCACAAGAGTGCTACTTAACAGGAAATATACTGAAAGAACTATGAGTCATAAATCAGGATGTACCTGACGTCAAAGAAAAGGCCCTTTCTGTCGAGAAATCATAATCATGTTTCATGCTGGGGAACTCATAAATTACGTTCATCTTCTACTTGGAATATAAAGGACATTGTGGAGCAAACGAGTGAAGATGTCTCACCGTCAAAGATCTCTTCTCCATCATTCATCAGCTCATCATCAGAACAGATGCTCAACACATTTACCAGCATCTCCGTGACTGCAGGCAAAACAACGACACTCAATCACAACATATCAAAACAACATTCAGTTGAAAGTATTGGACATTAGCAAAAGCTTATTTGTCATTTCTGTTTTAAGGAAAAACAGAAATGTTTCTGTTTCTGTTTCTGTTTTAAGGAAAAATATTGAAGATTGTCAAGTTTTGGGTTAAGATTTTTGCATTAAAGGATTAGTTCACCCAAAAATTAAAATTTTGTTGTTAATTACTCACCCTCATGTCGTTCCAAAGCTGTAAGACCTTTTTCATCTTCGGAACACAAAGTAAGAAATTTTTGATGAAATCTGAGAGCTTTCTGACAGCAATGTAACATGTTCAAGGCCCAGAAAGGTAGTAAGGACATCGTTAAAATAGTCCACGTGATACCAGTGGTTCAACTATAATTTTATAATGCTACGAGAATACTTTTTGTGCACAAAGAAAACTAAAATAACTACTTTATTCAACAATTTCTTCTCTTCCACAACAGACTTCAACGCACATTCACGCAAACAAGCCGCAGCGCATCCGGGTTCTACGTCATAATGCCGGCTCCTGTGTCAGAAACATCACACGCATGCATTGTGGAACTCTCGTGAATGCGTGTCGAAGTCTGACATGGAAGAAAGGTTGGATAAAGTTGTTACTTCTGTTTTCATTGCACACAAAAAGTATTATCATAGCTTCATAACATTACAGTTGAACAACTGATGTCACATGGATTATTTTAACGATGTCCTTACTACCTTTCTGGGTCTTGAACATGTCAGGTGCATAGCTGTCTTGTCTATGCAGGGTCAGAAAGCTCTTGGATTTCATCAAAAATATCTTACTTTGTGTTCCAAAGATGAACGAAGGTCTTATGGGTTCCCTTTAAAATGATAAAATGCGACACTATTTTTAAATAAATTGTTCTTTTGAACTTTCTAATAATCAAAGAAAACATATACAAATATTAACAAACACACACACACACACACACACACATATATATATATATATATATATATATATATATATATAAAATAGTGCTGTCAAAATTAGTGCATTAACGCATGTGATTTATTTTTAATAGTTTAACGCCATTATTGAAAGTTAAAGGATTAGTTCACTTTTAAAACAACTTTTGCTGATAATTTACTCACCCATGTCATCCAAGATGTCCATGTCTTTCTTTCTTCAGTCGAAAAGAAATTAAGATTTTTGATGAAAACATTTCTCCATATAATGGACTTCATTGGGACCCAAACGGTTCAAGGTCCAAATGACAGTTTCAGTGCAGCTTCAAAGGGCTTTAAACGATACCAGATGATGAATAAAAAAGTTTAAGTTTTATAAGCACAAATGCTCGCCTTGCTTTGTTCTATGATGCGCGTTCGTGACGTCACGTAATAAATGCCCATTTCGTGTGCGTATCCTGGGTGTTTTAATACTAAAAAGCCTAAAAGAAAGTTTTGGATTTTACGTCAACCGTGACCTTTTCAACGTCATTGCGTATTACGTGACGTCACGAACGCGCATCACAGAACAGAGCAAGGCGAGCATTTGTGCTTATAAAACTTAAACTTTTTTATTTATTTTTGAAATGACCGATCGTTTCACTAGATAACACCCTTATTCATCGTCTGGTATCGTTTAAAGCCCTTTGAAGCTGCACTGAAACTGTCATTTGGACCTTGAACCGTTTGGGTCCCATTGAAGTCCATTATATGGAGAAATGTTTTCATCAAAAACCTTAATTTCTTTTCGACTGAAGAAAGAAAGACATGGACATCTTGGATGACATGGGTGAGTAAATTATCAGCAAAAGCTTTTTTAAAAGTGAACTAATCCTTTAACACCGTTTACGCAGGGGCAGGGCTGGGGTTGGTCTCCCTACTCGCAACTGCTGCTTCTGTCTCTTTTTTTTTTTTTACCAAGATTCCATTTATTTAGATGCGCAGAACGTCTTCTCCACATCAAACGGGAGACTTTTCAGACGTGCACTCCACTTTGCCTCAGCTCCGGGCGTGAGTCCAAACAAACAGGTGAGGAGGAACTTCAGTACAACATCAGTGAACTGATGTTAAATGAGATGTTGTCAGGCCATATGTCAGTAAAAACAAATTTTCCTCTCCTGTCTGCTGTTGTACTGTGCTCTTCAATTGCATGCACAAATGCGCTGGTGCGCTGTATATCATTTCATATTAAAGCATAATTATATAAGGTTGTGAAAAAACACAATGCGTGTCAGATCTGAGTCATGTTTAGCAGTGGCAGCTTTTAAAGGGGTGATATGATGCGATTTCAAGTTTTCCTTTCTCTTTGGAGTGTTACAAACTGATTGTGCATAGATGAGATCCCTAAAGTTGCAAAGTCTCAACACAAAAGAGATATTGTTAATCAAAGTTAAGACTCTGCCACGCCCCCCTAAAACGGCTCATTCAAACACGCCCCCACATGTCTACGTCACTGTGTGGAAATATTTGCATAATGCCACCCCAATGTTTACGCAAAGAAAGAAGGTGTGGTTTCAGTAACCGCAGTAGTGTTGATGCAGCCATGTCAGGGAGACACTGTGTGTTTCTATGCGAAAGCAAAAGCACTTTATTTGGCCTTCTGAAAGTAGATGCATTTAGGAATCATTAAGATTACTTACAACAGAACAGCAAAGCATTTTATGGATGACCGTTTCGTGAACCTAGGAGAGGAGGTAATTCTGACTTTGCTATGACAATCTGGCGCTTCTGAATCAGCGATTGTAAGTATGTTTTGTTATTAGTTTAAGTATTTGCTATTTACTGTTCAAATGCTGAGTTTTGTGCGTTGTGTGTGTGTGTGTGAGAGAGAAAGAGAGAGAGAGAGACACAGGGTCACATCAAAGTGGAGTCAGCTTTCTTAATCGCGGCTTGTTTATGTTACTGCAAATACATACGAGCTTCATCACTGTGTCTGTCATGCGACTCTGTTCCCCTTTCGGGCTTGAATTGATGGTAAAACTAAGGACATTATTAAAGGGGACCTATTATGCCCCTTTTTTACAACATGTAAAATAAGTCTCTGATGTCCCCAGAGCGTATATGTGAAGTTTTAGCTCAATATACCCCACAGATAAATTTTTACAGCTTGTTAAATTTGCCACTTTTAAGGTATGAGCCAAAACGCGCTGATTTGAGTGTGTTGCTTTAAATGCGAATGAGCTGTTGCTCCCGGAGAAGAGGGCGGAGCTTCAAGAGCTCCAGCTCCGCATTAGCAGTGCTAGCCTTTGCAAATAAACATTCCACGATTAATACAAGTGTGTTATCTTTACAGAAAACTACTCGGTTTCAAAGTCAGTCATCTGATGATACTGTGCATAATAAATTTGCGTTTATGAATTACACAGACAGGAAGCACGGCGGGATAACAACATAGCTGATCTCATGCGATCACAAACTTTATAAGTTCCACTTCTGATTATGAGCTCGACAACTTCAAGCGATCGACTCACATTGCTTTCATATGTAACTTTTAACTACCACATTCCTATTCATGATCATTCTGACAGCACATGATGGCAGCATCAGCGAAAACACACAGAGACAATGATAGCTTTAACAATAAGCCTTACAGAGTGCCAAGCAGCTCTTTCAGAAAGGTAATTTGGAAAACAAACGCGTGACACTTACTTTGCAGCTGAAGTTCGCACAAGAAGCGTTGGTATTAATTCCTAAACATATAGGGGACCAGTGTTAATTTTGGCAGGCATTTTTGATTTAGTCTTAGTCTTTATCTTGAGACGAAAATGCTTAATAGTCTTAGTCACATTTTAGTCATTTGAGTAGTTTGTCTAGTTTTAATCGACAAAAAGTCAACTTTTTGTCAACAGTTTTTGTCAACTTTTAGTCATTACTTTTAGTCAAACTGCAGTTACCAACATTTATTTTGGTAGCTATTTTATATGTAGTATTCAAACAAAAATAGTCATTAATTCTTCTCTCTTTAGACCAAATCAATTAAGCTTAGTTATGAGAAATTTGAATCAAGGATTGAATTTGGAAAAACTGGAATAAATGTTCATTTTTTGGTAGCGATATAAATTAAACTAATTTTTCAGATACAGTAGGTTTACTTAACAAGTATACATTTATTTAACATCTTTTGTTGGTTAACATTTATGACACAGATAATTAGGAATGCTGTCCATTTAAGACGGAAGGTATGCATGTAATAGCCTACTGACATACATTCCGTTTTCACCCACCTGTTTAAGCTCACTTAAACCATAACGGACTGTATTTCCGTGAGATACTCTACATGAGAGACATGTGGACTGCTGTGTGTGTATTTGAGCACTGAGAACTGATCGCGCGCTGTATGAGAACTGAAGAAGTGGAGCTCGCGCGAGAGAGAGCACTTCTATCAGCGCGTTTCCATCTATCGCACCTTCACTGACTTTAAGTTAATCGACAATGAATTGTGACTCCCGGGAAAAACGGGACATCTGGTCACCCACTCCCTAACCCTTCGGGTGCTGAGGCCATTGTTTCAGATCGCTAGTTCGCGTTTTGGTAGCCTATCCGTCCACTGCGGCTGCCATGCAAACGCACCTTATCCAATGACAGAGACGCACATTTTGAAAGACAAGACAGTTAATTTAGCCTATAGGATGTATTTTGAATGTCCGGTAGTCCTCAAAGAACATTTTAGTCCTGTCTCATCTTGTTAATGAAGATGCGCATAAATTTCGTCATAGTTTTTATCATCAGATATTAGTTTTAGCTCGTCAACGTCTCCTCTTAGTTACAGAAAAAAGGTTCGTTGACGAATATTTTTCGTCGTCGTCTTCGTCAACGAAATTAACACTGTAGGGGACGTTACCGATTTTTTCCGGGATACTTCCTTCGAAAATGAAATTTAACCACAGTGTCCTCGGCTCAGATGGGCGGAGATTATGACGACTGTATGAAAAAAGGTGTATGAAAAACACAACACTTGTAAAGCCTCTTTGGCGCTGACATTGTAAATAACGCCAGTAATGGCGGACCGCAGCTTCTCACTCAGGGCTGTGTTTATGCTAATAGGGCAGAGAGTGTCACAAATAGGCGGGACTTTTTCCCCTCGGTGACGTGAAAAGAGGTAGAATCTGAAACAGCTCGTTTGGAAAGACTGTTTATGATTTATTGGTTTTATAAAAAAATGAGTTGGTGGATTTTTAACATTATAGTCCGGTTGTTTTCACACACTGCGGCCACACAACTGTGTTCAAACAGCTTATAAAAGTGATTTTTGCATAATAGGTCCCCTTTAACTGTCTTTATATTTATTTTGAAAGCTGAAGTGCCAGTTGGCCAATCAGAGCAGACTGCATTTGTTGGAAGGAGGGACTTTGTAGAAAACGACGTGTTTGTGAGAGTACAGTATTTGAATTGTTTTTTGAACATTAAAGCATATCAACATATTCTGTTACACCAAATACACAATATAATGATGTTTAAAAAAGCATCATGAACCCTTTAAAGACATAGCCTAACCTAATAACCCAGCTGCTGCGATATCTGTTAATCAAAGAACAAAAGAGGAAATCAGTAACTTTTGTAGCTTTAAGGATTCATATTAGAATTCAGTGTTTGATAACTTTATTCAATTTCTGTGTATTTCCTACTTTCTGAAGGGTATGACATTTATTATAATGGGTTTATGTGAAGATTGTTTTAAGTTATATTAAACGTTAAAGTCTAATAAATGTTAAAACTGATAGCTCTACTGTACTGTAATGTTGAATGGCTATAATCAATGGTCAATTTCATAGAGACATCAGTATTGCTATCAGTGAGACTCGCCTTCAGTCATAAAAAAGATGCCAATAAACAAATATTTAAAATAATATACTGTCTTTGTACATTCATTTGAAGATTGCATGTGAAATTATTGCAATATAAAAGTATATTTAAAAACTTTAATGTAAGGTGGTATTAACTGCAATAAAAAAATGTAATCTATTGACAGCACTAATATATATATATATATATATATATGAAGTATAGGTACCTTTCTCCCCCACAAATGGCAGCGACCAGGTGAAGACATCCATGAAATTTGGCAGCCAGTAAGGATGAGGGGAGCAGTTAAACTGCCGGATGTTCATTACATTGTTCTCATACTTCAGGACGGCAGCTGAGGAAGTGAATAATAAGAAAAAGTGAGCGTCCAGCTTATGAAAATTCGTGAATCAATAATATGAGAAATAATCTCAAGAGAGCGTGGCTTCCTGAGCCGCTGGGTCTGTTTCCTAATCGACTAATTCAAGTGGAATCGTTGTCTACAGTTTTGGCCGAAACAGTGTGTACACACAATGATATGACAAAACCCAAGCTAAATGAGCTTTATAAGGAAGAACATGTCAATGATAAATGGTGTTAATACATCTGGATATAGAGGATATAAATTTTGTATGTGGCTGAACATTCGTTTTCACAAAAAGCCTCCACTAGATGGTTCTGCTGAGAGGTTGACCCTGTTCCATCAGCGGATGATAAGACCACATGGATGGAGTCACTCAAGCTGATGGTCCTGCCCACGCTCTCATCCAGCTCTATGTTCCCATCACAAAGCTCCATTTTTCTCGCACATAAGGAAAAACACGACTCACCTTTATTGTTGTAAACATCAAGGTAGTTTGGTGCAGAGAAGATGGTAATTAGGGAAGGGAAGCCAGTGGTCTGACTCTTCCTGTACATTCGGTACCTTTTAGAAGAGAGAGAGAGAAGACAAAAACACTTTAATTGACTTTTTATAGATACACGCAGAAAACTGTGTGTGTATGAAAAAAGGTGTAGCATTAAAAGTACACCTTAGTACCTTATCTACACCTAAAGGGTGAATATTAATACACAAAAATTGAAATACAGAGCGAAAGACAGGTAATACATACCCTGCATCTTGTGCTTCATGTGCTCGAATGATTGATAACAAGTTATTATTCTGTAGGAAGTCACAGACAGCCGGATAACTGCAACACAGAGATTGAGAGAAGGAAAGGAGAATGAGAAAGAAGATAAGAGCCAACATTTGGAAACTGTGGGTGGACATGTCTCATTAATGTTGTATTGTTTTTCAAAGCTTTCCACTGTCAGCCAACCAAAACATTCATGTGTGAATGGAGCACGGGTGCAGTTCAACATGTGTCCAGTAGGGGCAGCGTGGGCCTCAACTGTAGTGTAGCACTATCAGACCTCCTGAGAAAGAAATCCTGTTTATTTATTTTTTACATATTTGCAGTTCATATATGTATATTCATAGACATTTTCACTCAATTAAATGTGTGATTCAATTCAATTACTATTTCAAAGTATTGTGGTACTTTATCTCACAATATTCTCATGCCAAGAATTTTTGTTATATTTTGAAGATTGGCCACTATTCAGAGCAACTCTATTTCAGTAACACTGTTTCCATTTGTTAACATTAATTATTAAATACTTTAACAAATGTATTGCTCCTCATTAGTTAATGTTGGTGTCGAGTTGCCATTGTTTCTTTTCAACCAAAATTTTAACTCAGAATCAGAATACAATTGCTATACATTAAAATAATAATAATAAAAAAACCTGCAATATCATATAGAGTAAATTAGTGCCGGTCCACTTTTTCAGTATTTTACTTCTAGAACCATTGGGTTTTCCAACAGAGATTGTAAAAAAAAAAAATCTTTGTTAAAGTGTTATAAGCCATCAACCAAGCCAAACAGCTATGAGGTGAATCATAACATTACAAACTTTGATTTAAAGCAAGAAAACATTTGAAAATCAGACAAAAAGACAAAATATAGCTGTGTACTTAACGGCTTTGGTGAGGGAAAAAACTACAATCCAATGAAGCACTGCAAATTACATAATATAATTAAAAACAATGGAGAGTTATAAAACTAAAATTTTTATATTGGTTTATTATACATATGGAAACAATATATTTTAGGTTTATTGCAAAATATGCATAAATATATAAATATTTAAGTATTTTGACAGCCTAGCAACTGCTGACTCGATTACATTATAACTTCATGGTAGTTGGCGTTCCCTGCAGAGGCAGAGCTCTATAGGCGCAATCTGCTCACCAGGACTCTCTGATTAGTGGAATTTTCTGTAGAGAATCACGGGTAGTGTAGCTTTTCATGACAAATTCAACTGTTAAACAGAATGAATTTAAAATAAGCTTTAAAAATAAAGAATATTGCAAACAAATGGCTTCAACAAAAACATATACCTTCAATTAACAACCTCAGAACTCACAGAAGGTCTGTGTTTATAGGCTTATCAGCCACAATTTAAGTCACTAAAATTGAATTTTTTTACTTCCAGAACCTGACTGTTGCACTCTGCCACTGATTTACTATATTATCCTTTGATTTCCACCCATATTCCAAACCTGTAACATTTTGTTTCTTCTGTGGAACAGACAAGGAGATGTTAGGAAGAATGCTCATGCTGCTCTTTTCCACACAATGAAAATTAATGGAGATGGATGTTGTCAAGCTTCACTGTGAGAAAGCACTAACATATGTTTGCCTACAACCCAGAGAGTGTGTAAAGGAGGGTGTGAGCTGCTCTCGATCTTTCTCTCTCTCGTGTCGTCGGCTAATGAGGGGGCACTGCTGCTTTACCGCTGCTCTCTACCAATCACTTCTTCCTCTGCATCTCTCTTTCTCTCTCGCTATCACTCGCTCCAGTTTGGGAAGAGGAAACGGGTCGTCATGGCAACACCACACTGCAGAGCCCTTGGGGATTGTGGGATAGATCGCAAAGCTGAGTTGCCGCTGCTGGCCGCAGTGTAAGCCCTTCACTCACTCCTTCCATCTCACTCTTTCTGCTGACTACAGTACGATGCAAGATGCTGAAAGGGCATCCACCCATCTCCTCTTCTGACAGCTTCACCATAGTCTCGCATGACGAGACGTTTGATCAGCATAAAATCTGGTCCACTTCCAACTTAATCTGACAAAGAAGCATCCACTTAGACAAATACATAATATTTTTACATATTAGAAACAACGTCAGAAAATATCTGAATTGAGAGAAGTACATATTATTTGCAGACATAATTTAAAGTAATATTGTTTGTTGCAAATTCATCTCAATTGACAGCGCTTGTGTTGATGAACCACCAAAAATTATTTCATTTAAAAAATTATCTCGTGATTTCATTTGCTGTTGTTCGGCGAATGTTCACAAGTGAAATCTAGTCAATTCAATAGGAATCCAAATGATCATAAATTTCATGTGAGAATTTCTCTAAGCAGATTTCACAACGGGTTGAAGTTAGTCACGTGGATTGACTGTGTTAATCAGCAGAAAGCTGATTAAAAGTGCCTTTTGAGTGAGATGTGCTTTATACATTGCTACACAAACAGTAAAAACAGTAGACAATGGGGCGCTAAATTGTGCAGAAATTTCGCTAATGTGAATGTGAAGTGAATGGAGCAAATCAGTAAAATTTAAAATGCTCAATGTTTCAATAAAGTAAAGCTGCAAGACATAAACAACATGCATGTTAACACACTTTTAGTGTGAATCACCTACTAACCTTTTCTGTGTAAAGTTATATCCATTTTTAACTTTGTTGTAATGCCAATGCTACGCCTAAACTCCTAAAACAATTGTAAAAATGTAACTTTCAACTCAAAATAAGTTTTAAGAGAAGAATTAACGCAAGTTATTTTATGAAATGATAAGCTTCACATTTCTGTGATGATTTACATTGCTTTTTCATTTTTGCTTTTTTATAGGAAAATTTTTTTTTGTGGTAATTGTCACTTCACAGGGAGTTTGATTGACAGGCGAGCTGACCAATCATAATGCCGAATCTGCCATTTTGTCCGATAAACAAACCAGTCAGTGGACTTGAACTTGAAACATTTTGTGTTTTTATGTCTTTCTTCAGTTGAAACAAGATACTCTCTGATGTTCATTCATGTTTATTTTGTGCTATAACTAGTAAAGAGGAAGAGATGATCGCTTCACATACCGCTTAAACTGAGGTGCTGCAGCCATTTGTCATGACACGTGAATTTCAAAGTGAAGTTTAAAAGCTAAGACTTTGTTTGATACCTAAAGTAACCTGCTCTGTCTTGTCTGTCTGCGCGTTGTCAGTTTTCTCTTTGCTCCAAGATGTAATTTTCACTGCGTAAGAACATGATGTATTGCATGACTTGTCGGACATAGCAACAGTAACTGGAGAGGGTCTTCTTCTATTCTCTAAATGTCTTCATTTGTGCAAATGCTCTCTGGGAAAAACATATACATGGAGTCTGCAAGAGCATAAAGGCAATCACATAAACAAACAGAGTGAATGGAGTGAAAGAGGAGTGATTAAACACCAACTTGGTGATTCAGGGAGGTGGGCAGCTCGAGGAGCACTGACAACACAGATTAAAACAAATGGCTTCTGTGCGCCTTGCATAGCAGAGATGTGTGTGGGTATGTATCTGTCTAAGTAGAGTATGCAGCACTGTGTGCATGTGTGATGATGAATTCAGTCATGTGTGTTCTGTAACATGGCTGCCTCTGGTATTATGCATATACTAATGATTGTAGGGCTCCAAACCAGCTGGCCCAACTCTGCAGTTTACACCAGACCAGACACTAAACACTAGATAGATAGATAGATAGATAGATAGATAGATAGATAGATAGAAATGTAGACAGAGAGAGAGAGATAGAGAGATACTGTTTGGTTTCAGAAGACTACATTGTAATGCTAATGCTAAAAACACAAACATTGAAATGCTGAAAAAAAAACAACCTAATCTTCTCTCACTCAACAACAAAACACTCATTCTCAAATACACCAGTGTACTGTCGTTCCATCAAATTTTCAGCAGGGTGTGTGAAATATTAAGAGGCAGTTGCTCTATGCAGTCAGAGCAGAGGAGAGAAAACAACATCAACCCTGAACACCTGGAGAGACCCAACAACCCCCCACCGACCCAGCTGTCCCCACACAACATACACACACATATATCCGCCCACATATTTGCACAATATGTTACACAACATCAATGCACACACATATGCACATTCATGGTATCGCGGCAGTGGAATTAAGACATACATATAGAATCTCACAGAACTGTGGGATAAAAAGTTGCAATTACCATTTATATTTTTTTATTCTGTGGCAGTAATAAGATTCCATACGTTTCAAATCCCTCATTGAAAACCCTCTGAAATCAATCCAACAAATTAAAATCCTAATATCATAATTGTCTATATCTGATTAAAAGATTGAACAAAAAATTTATATATAAACATTTAAAAAAACATTTTACAAAAATATCTGCCCCCATTCGAAAGTTTGGAGGCAATAAGATTTTTTTCAAAGAAATTAATACATTTATTTAGCAAGGATAAGTTAAATTGATCAAAAGTGACAGAAAAGACATTTATAATGTTGCAAAAGGTTTATATTTTAAATAAATGCTGTTCGTCTTTAAAAAAAGGTATCATTATTTCAAATTCCACAACCATTTTCAACACTGATAATAATAAGAAATGTTTCTTGAGCAGCAAATCAGTATTTAGACTGATTTCTGAAGGATCATATGACACTAGGGCCAGATTTTCACCATCGCAAACCGTATTTTGGCATTAAAATAGTACTGTCAGGACCTACTAAAGACGCGCCGTGAAGAATTAGCACTGAAAAAGCTTGGACACAGTTATTTTTGCGCCTGACCTTATTGAATATGCATTTGTAGGAGTTTCCCTTTTAGACACAAAATTGAGAGTATTAAAATGAATCATGCAACGCAATTTACTAGCGTTTGCGTTTACTGGTATTTGCACCATTATTTAACTCCCCAAAAAATCATGTCTTAAACTATTTTGCACTTGAAATGGCTGCATTTGTTGCTAGGAGGAGGCACCGCAGAGAACAGAGAACGCGTGGTAGAAGGGAGAGGATTTTTTTTTCCCACACATTTTAATTTATTTGGAATACCAGAACAACACATTATCAGAAATCCGAACATATACTTACACTAATTTGCGCTGCGCTTGGCAGATTGCATAACAGACGTGTTTAAAAACATTGAAAAAATCTTACTGACCCCAAACATTTCTTTTTACATTTTTGTTGTTTCATGAATGGTTTTACTATTTACATTATGCTGATAATCCCATTATAAGATATTTAATGGCAGATTCTTTTGACAACTTTTAGTATGACAGGATATTCCCACTCAGACACATCAAAACACACAAAAACCACCCACCTGTAGAAGTATGAGCATCCTCTGACTGTGTTGTGGCTAAAGAACTCTTGGCTCTTTTCATTGCCGAAGTCCTCCAAGGGATCAGACCACAGCAAATCACACATAGGCCCGAATGCTGGGGGCTCCTTAAACCGATCCAACTAGGCCACAGAGACACAAATATAATACAGAATAAAGAAATACACACACATATACTGCTATCTTGTAGCCATGCATGAAATCTTTCTCCTCCCACACACAGCGCTGCTGTTTACGCATGGCTTGGCAGTACCTTCTTTATGTCGTCTAAGGTCTGTATTTCTGGGGACAGGCCACCGTGGACGCACAGGAACTGCTGGTTCATGAGAGCTGCCAAGGGCAGACAGTCAAACGCGCCCATACAGGCATCGTAAACCTGCTCTGAATACTTGATTTTACCTGATTAACAGTGAAGGAGAAAAACAGCGAGTGAGTACAAAGGAAAATAAGTCGTTTTGGTCACACTTTAGTTTGGGGACCAGTTCTCACTATTAAATAATAGATCACACAAAAATGAACATTTTGTCATCATATACTCACCCCCATGTCGTTCCAAGCATGTATGAGTTTCTTTCTTATGTTGAACACAAAGAATTTTGAAGAATTTTGAAAAACTCAAAAAGTCAAACAGGTGATGATCCCCATTGACTCAATGGGGACCAACAACTGTTTGATTCCCAGCATTCTTCAAAATATTTTCTTTTATGAAAATTGGAACGACATGAGAGTGTGATGACAAAATTTTCAATTTTGGGTGAACTATCCCTTTGACTATTAATTACAACTTTTGTCTCAATAAACTCCTAATTTGCTGCTTAGTAATATTTAGCAAGGTAGTTGTTAAGTTTAGGTATGGATTAAGGGATCTAAAATATGATCATGAAGAATAAAACATTAATATGTGCTTTATAAGTCCTAATAAACAGCCGATATGCTAGTAATATGCATGCTAATAAGCAACTAGTTAATAGTGAGAATTGGACTCTACAGTGTTACCATAATGTTTTTGTGTAATACATTCTCTTATCAAGCCAGTATCTGTTTCTGTTTTACAAAGACATTTTATTGCTAGCATAACAAAATGAGAAGAAACGGATATGCATTACATGTGTAATTTTCATTCTTTCTTTGTGAATTTTCATTCTTACCAAAGAGCATGATGGGAAATGTAGTTTAGTATCCTCATAAACCCAATGAATGAGAAGCATTTTTTATTTAATCACTGTTCTATTCTATAAAAACTAAATACCATTAACAGTTACTTTTAAAGATAAATATCAAATTAGCTTCTGCTAAGATTCTATAATTGACACATCATTAAAACAATGTATATGCAACATTGTTGTGGTGTTCATGTGCCTTGCTTATAATTATTTTATTTTTACCTGAAAAACACTTTTAATGTCAGTCAGGCTTTCAAAACAGGCTGTATTTGCTACTGTACCTTTAAGACAAGGAAAGTTATTTTCAGCATAATGCCGTAGTTTACACTGTAGTTGTTATCAATTCTGGTCATATACTAATAAAGTAAACATTCTGACAAAGGCATGACTGACACTGCAGTGTTATCATTAAAGCACGTTTACACAGTGCATCAAGTCGCAAAGGTAAGTCATTATGACAAAGAAACAAGAAGTGACACCATTTTTGCAGTTATTTTGCAAAAAACAACCTAATATTTGTAGCAAGCAACAGCTATTTTGTTATATAATAACAGCACTTATCATGTTTTTCTCCATTCTCATTAGATTCCTACTGGGACCAAAGTTTAGCGGTCAGCCCCATGTGTCTCAGTACGTCACAAACACTCACACACAAGATAAACAGTGTCTCCAGACGGAGGAGGGTTTTTTCTCTCAGTGTGTCGACGCGTGTCCTATTCTCATTATGTCTCAATACGCCGCCTCTCAAAAGCATTTGTAACCATGGTGACAGGTCAGTGGAGTAGACACAAAAAGAGTTTGCCGTCAACTCCGCACCTCTCCCTCCCACCTCACCTGTCTCTGCGCTCTGCCGCTTGGCCTCATGGGAAAACTCCATTCTGAAGCATTACCTCATACTCCACATCCCACCCCTCCTCCACCCTTCCCAACTGCTCTGCGTTATAAACCTCATTCTCTTTAAATGGAAAGATTTGTCCTTTCAGGAACAATAGACATAGTAGGCAATTATCAATGTGAATTGAGGGTTGTGCTCCGTTATTCTAATTGGATTATTTTCAGTGAAATATAGGGAAATACCCCTTTTAAACTTTGTCATTGTTCAGAAATGTGAATTCCGATTCTAATTTACATATAAAAATATAAACACAACATATTGCATACAAATAACATAAAATTATTTATTCTAAGTTTTTAAGTTATGAAAATGATATAAAATAAACTATATATATACACACACACAATTATGATAAATCAATCTGTTTTGTTAATACTGGAAAACTGACCTTTTTGATATAGGAAAATATAAGAATTAATGTACTCCTTTTAAAACATTAATCATTAAATCATGAATTACTAATCAAACATACAATTTTTTTTACAAATGTTAAAATATAATATAAATATAAATTATATTAAATATATACACTACTGTTCTATGTTTTTAAAATCTCTTATGCTCAACAAGGCTGCATTTATTTGGTCAAAAATATAGCAAAACCAGAAAAATTATTACAATTTAAGATATTTATTTTATATATTTGAAAAAGTAATTTAATTGCTGATTTTCTTCTCAAACATTTCTTATTCTTATTTAAAAACATTTTTGTTGCTAATATTATTTAAATAATTATTTAATTAATATATAATTTACATCAAATATAATTTTTTGAAATATTATGGTGTCTTTACAAACACTTTAATGCATCTTTAATGAATACAAGTATTAAAAGTATAAATCATACTGACCCCAAACGTACTAAATACTGACTACTACTAAACTTCTTTTTTTTGCTATTACAAATTACATTTGCAGTATATCAATACAGCATTGCAAGCATGACAAGGGGATACTCACATTCTTGTTTGAAGGTGAAATATTCTGTCAAATGTCTACATTCATGATTTCCTCTCAGTAAAAATAGCGTCTTTGGGTAGAGGATTTTCAGTGACCAGAGGTACAGAACACACTACAGAGAAGGAGAGAGAAAAAGAGATGAAACATACGGCCACATCCATGAGATACCTACTAACACCATGCTAATGCAGGCCAGTGCAAGGTCTGTGTAGTGTTAATGATACTCTTCCAATTACATTACATATGTTATCACATCTACCATCAGTCCCCATCACCTTCACCGGCTGCCCTCAGACCAAACCATACATGAGCTTCCTCCTCTCCCTTTACTGCTAATACATCCACAGTTTATTTTATTTATTTATTTAGTCATTTAGCAGACGTTTTATCCAAAGCGACTTACAAATGAGGACATAAGAAGCAATCAAAACCAACAAAAGAGCAACAACGTGCAAGTGCTATTACAAGTCTTGGTTAGCCTAACGCAGTACAGATCATTATTATTATTATTATTTTTTTTTTTTTTTTATAAAAAGATAAAATAAAATTAGAATAGAGTGCTAGAGTTGGAGGGTCAAGTAAAGATTAAACACAACACATGAATTAATTAAACACAGTTAAACACAACTCATGCTGATCTCATGCTTTAGCAAATAAAAGAAGAATTCTTCAGCAAAACATTAGGAGCTGAGTGATTTAATTGAGCAGTCGGTGTTGAGATGTGTTCACAGAGTTAATCATGGCCAGCAGTCAAAGATGGCAGAAGTTGGACATGTCAACGTACACGAACGTCAGAGCACAGCGCTCACAGATGACTGATTCCTCCTCTCTGTTTGAAGCTGGAGGATGAGTCCCTGATGTGTGTGACAGAATTGCTCATTCTTGTTATCAAAGGAATACTTGAGAGTTACAAGATAACTGCGATGAGACTATCAGCCAATAACCGAGCCTGCTTGGTCAACAGCAAGTGCTTTCATGCAAGTTTCATTGACAATTTAAAAATGTAGATATATTTGAGTGAATTTTAAGAATTGAATAAATGCAGGCATTACTGAGGGAGGACAGTTATGCTTCAGTTGCAGCAGAAGTCATTTATGAGCTGCAACCACTGATTTTTGTATATGTTCATTAATACATTGTTAAATGTTTATTTTATTATATATTTGATTTCATTATTATTGTCATCTTATTTTATTCTTACTCTTTTAGTCGCATGATGCAAGCAGTTGCAGCAGTGTCTTGCAAAGTGGTAATTTATATTGAACAAAATATTATTAATGCTTTTATAAATCTAATGCTGTTTTATGAGCGTTTATTTATTAATTAAATAGTTATAATGTGCATTAATTTATTGATAAATATACATGGAATATTTCTTTTTGTTTAAATGTCACACTGTATTTATAATTTTTTAAATAGTATTTAGCTATAAATATTTTTAATTTATATTTATAAATATCTATGTACTAATGTTTATTATAAATTGTAACCTCTGCAGGTTTACATAGAATTTGTTTCTTTATTAAATATTTGGACAAATGTAAAACTGCTTTGCACCTATCAATAAGACTGTAGAGAGACTACATGGAATATGTCTTATAATGTTTGCACACAAAAGCGAAGCAAATATTTGCATCGCGTTATTGCTCTAGATTTCCCTCTGAATGTTTTGCGTGTCACTCGCACAAATAAAAATGCTCTTCTCCACTTTCTGATATAACCAGACATGTCAAACTGGACTTGTCAATAAGCTCATTGCTGATTGGCTTGCATCATGCATCATGCAAATTTTCCGTTCGAGTTTAAATTTTTCAACTTGCTTGAATGTTACGCTTTTCTACAATAAAAAAAAAAAACATTTCAACGTGTGCAAAACACACGATTGAGGTGTATATCGTGCTTTTGCCGTAATAGCGTTGCTCAATTCGCGTCATTCGCCCAGCGCGAATTTGCATCTATTCGTGTCTTCGCATTGACCTTGTATGTAATCAACTCATGCGAATAATTACATTCACTTTTGGTGCGCACACACCATTAAAAAAGTATTTTTAATTTAATATTAATGAATATTAATTTTATTAATATTTATGCATGTTTATTTATCAATTTTCATTATGACAATGAACTTCTTTTGTAGTTTTTGTAGAATTTGTTTGTTTATTGGACATCATTTTAATAATTAAAATTTTAATAATGCCTTCAGCTACCAGTAAGAGTGTAGTTACTCTTTTTAACATCATGTTTCAATCCATTCTGTAGCTTTCTCGCAGAATCAGTTGAGAAAATGCTTAATGCATATTCAGTCTGGACATGGTTATGACTCAAATGAACCTTTTTATTCAAATGATTAATTTCTTTCAATTAACTTGATTAAAAATGGTGAAACCATAGAGGGATGGATGCATATACTATCCCAGTGCAACTTGTCTCACCTCGATACTGAAGTAACCCCGGTCCACATAGTCACCCAGGAAGAGGTATCGTGTTGTGGCTGGAGAACCACCCACCTCAAACAGTTTCATCAGGTCGAAAAACTGCCCATGGATGTCACCACACACTGCATAAAGAAAGAGAAAAACAGAGGAAAATTTTGACTAGCTGAGCTGGATGCAAACAGCCTCAACTGTTTGTTCAATATACAGGATATACAAACATTAATCCATGGCGGATTCATACAGCCATAGCTATTAAAATCATACTGTAACTGCAGCTCTGTGCTAGGCGTAATCCCTTAATATCAACCACTAGACTGCTCAAGCCATAACGAACTCATCGAATTGAAAATGACAGCTTTGCACATCTGGGAGAGTGAACCTATATGAAACATAGCTGGCCTGAAAATCTATGTTAGTCCTTTGCAACATCATTCTCAACATCATGAGAGAGAGAGGGAGCGAAATGCAAACTCCTGTTGCCATGGAGACATGAATTTGATGAGAATAAAGAATGAAATAAATGAGGAGTTTGCGTTGGCATGGAGATGCTGCCTAAGCGTTTGCCCCAGAGGCCTCTCAGCCTGTAGTGTGTGTGGGTGTGGCCACGGACAGAGAGGGAAACACGCATTTAAAATCCTCTTAGCTCATACATCACGTAAGAAAACCCAGATATCAAGCCCACATCACTGACATACAATGATAGAGGTTGAAATTAGCAAGTGTGTTTGTTCCAACTCTAAGCTTGTGGGAAGGGAAACGAGTTGGAGAATTTTTGGTTGCTTGAGGAATCTGATTTTACAGCGAAAGGTCCAGATTGTGTGATATGACCTACTGTAAGTGCGTCACCATGCTTGAGAGCTGTGAAAAAAATGTGGAGCATCTCACTTCCTGTTTCTCCCACTTTAAAGACACCAAGACATGCTTGACAAACAGTTTTCTTTCCTGTGTTAACAAACACTTCAGTGTAAAAGTCTGGGTTTTTGAAAAGTTTTTGAAAGAAGTCTCTTATGTTCACCAAAGCTGCATTTATTTAATCAAAAACAGTGGAAACAGTAATATAGTGAAAAATTATTACAATTTATTATAACTTTATATTTGAAAATATTTAAAAATGTTATTTATTCCTGTTGAATTTTCAGCATCATTACTCCAATCTTCAGAATCACATGATCCTTCAGAAATCATCGTAATATGCTGATTTGTTGCTCATACACCATTTATATTGTGAATGTTGAATGCTCAATATTTTCCCAGGAAGCAAGATACATTTTCTACATGTTTTTCTGATGAATTAATAGTTAAACAGAACAGGATTTTTTTGTAACATTATAAATGTTTTGATCAATTTAAAGCATTGTTACTGAATAAAAGTTTTAATTTCTTTCAAAAAACTGACCCGTTTTTCTTACTGACCTAAATCTTTTGAACAGTATATATGTCCTACTGAAACACGGAGGCAAGACATACAGAATATGAAAACAAGATATAGAACTGTGCAAAACTCAACAGTTTCTTGGCAAATCATATCTATTTTAAGTTTCAGCAAATTAATTTGTATGACTTCATATGATCTCATTCATATGTTATTTATATGATCGGCGCACACTTCAGTGACAGTTGTGTTTACGACATAGCCACAATCTAAAATAGTTACCATTTCCCATGAGATTGTGTTAGCGAAACTACATTTTTTCAAAGTGGATCATTTTGACTAGTCAACTAATAAAGTCTTCAGGGAGCCATGTATAACAGGCTGCTTTCAGGTTCACCAGACCCCATTCCAACTGAGTTCGTATAAGCTGTATATATATGGCGCATTCAAAAACAGCTAAGTACAATAGTATAAAACAATGCATCTCAAAATGTCTCATAACGCACCAATGATGATGGAAAACCCAAAAAACAATGTTAGATATGTCATGACCAAATACGTCCATCCTGAATGTATACGGCTGTAGTTCAGTACAGGGTCAGCATGCTAATTAACGCACCACCGTTAAAATATAACAAAAAAATAAACAAGAAAAATCTAAAAGCATTTCTTTTAGAAATAACCAATAAACTTTAGTTACGTCATGATCATTATTTGTTTGCTACTTGCTAGGTGGTTGCTGGGGGAGGGGCATTCTCATTCTAGAGGCAATTTGATTGGACAAAAATCTTTGTAGTGCAGGATATGAGCCATCAATATTTTTGACTGGCTTTCCCAGAAGTGAAATAATGCATATTTTGAAGTTGGCAGAAACTAAAAATCACTTTTGTCACGTATATATCCAAGTGAAACGGCTTCTCGAAAGAGAAAAACGTGTAGGACCATGACGAATTGATTGGATTGTTGTCATTTGCTAACTGAAGCAATCTCATGAGAGTGACAGGTTGTTAAAAGCAAGAGATCATTGTCCCGCCCTCCAGTGCAAACTCCATCAGAAAAAAAGAGGGGGAGAGGAAGTTAATGTTCCTGATTAAAGATTAAAGGGGCATGTGCATTTTGTAACAAATAATGATGTGCATGGATAAATAGTTTAAATACGAACAAATAAGAAATGTCAATTTTAATTTTAAAGCAGCTTCTAAAGGTGAAATTTAAAACCATTTAGGATTACACTAAAACAGACAAAGACTAAAGCCATAAAAGTATCATTCAGACTGAGTATTTTAATCAACTCTACAGGCCTTCCTCCACTCTAATATTTGTTTCCTAAACACCCAGGAATTCGTTTTTCAAGCTTAATAACTATATGATGTTGACCTCCTTTTCTTATAACGCTAGCTCACTATAGGGACACAAGCATTCTGTCAGGCTCTACCCAACAATCTATTTACTTAGAGATCAATACCCAAATCAATAGATCCATTCTCAAAACGACCATTCATTTAGCCTTAAACGTCTCAAGGGAAGCGGCTTAAATTAAGATTCCTCACATCAAATGAATTAGCAGACTTATCTGGTCTAAATCATACAGCAGCTGCAAGCAGTCCACCGAGTCTGACATACATGCAAAATGGGCCATTAATATGAACCATTAACACACATTATAGAGCAAAAGCCCTAGAAGTAATCAAGCACTGCGGCATAGTCAAGAAGAATGAAAGCCTCAAGAGGAAATGATGTCGAGAAGGACTAAAGGGTTCGTTTTCTGGAAGGCCAGGGCCACGGTGGCTGCAGTTAGCGCTGTTTTGCTCTCTTTCTTTCTGCTGGAGCAAGGCTGATGAATGACAGGGAGGTGACAAGTTGAACACTCTCTTGTCTGCGCACTCTCGCTCCTCCACCAACTGGTAAAGAGATTCTTCCGCCCCCTTGTATTCAGCTGCTAGCCTTCTCACGCTGTGCTTATTTCCCTCCTTTCACCCTGAATATTGATAAAAACGCAGATGCATTGTGGGAAACAGTGCACGGCACCATCTGATTTCGTCTCATAGGAGGCGGGAGATCTAAGATGTTACGAATCGAGTGCAGAGGATCATTAAAAACACAAAATGCATTTATTTCGTCTGCACTGTTTTTGTTATGTGAAGGGTCTCACAGGAGCAGGAGTTCTCCATGTATACCCAAGTGGGCTCTTTCCCTCCGGGCACCTGGTTTTCTCCTGACGACTTCAAACTTGCTCAACTGGCAGAGCTCCACTGCTGTCTGAAAGTCCCGTTGTTTAAGTCTTTGTAGCTATGGATAGGTTTATATAATCTGAATCGGAGGGAGAAAAAAATGCAGATATGCCCAGTCACGACGCAGAATCAGAGCTGCATAATGCATGGGCAAATCAGATGCGCCCGGTCTGTGTTATTAAGTAGTGTTAACGGTATATAAATGAGTGGATCCTGCATATTGAGACATGTATTGAGACATTACATTATGCCTGAAGAGGTATATGAATTGTGCATGAAAATGATCCTGGGTCCCGGTGTTAAGTGCTTCTGTTTAACGAACTGGCTGGTTCGCTGAGCTGATTTTAACTGTGCTTGAGGAGAAACAGGTATTAAATGTGCAATTGACATGCTTGTTCACATTCTCGGGTCACATGCCACCCGAGCGCACGAGGAGAAGAATGTAGATGGAATTCACTGTTAAGATCTCACATGGCGCCGACTGAATGCTCTGCGCTCCTCCTTTACTCCTGATATCTGATCAATCCAACAGCTCACACCTCTCGCTCCTCTTGTCTGTTTATCTCCTCTTGTCTCTTTTCATGTCTTTTATCTTCATCTTCTTTCATCTGCTTCTCTCCTCTGATATCCTCCTTTTCTCTTCCCTTTCTGCAGCTCATTTTCTCTCTCCTCTTCATCTGCTCTCCTCCTTCTCTTATCTGCTCCTTTTCTGTAATCTACTTCTCTTCTCTCCTCTCCTCTTTCAAATCATCTCGTGTTCATCTCTTTCTTTTTCTCTTGCTTTGTCTTTTCACCTCCTCTCCTCCTCTGGAATAGGATCTCATCTTTTTAACTCCTCTTCCTTTTCCCTCTCTCATCTGCATATTGAGTCTCCTATGTTTTTTCCTTTCTTCTTCTCTAACTTGTTTGACTCCTTTCTTCTCTCCCCTTTGATCCTTCCTCTTCTCTATCTGATCTCATGTTCATCTTATTCACCCATATGTTCATCACTTCTTTCTTTTCTCCTCTCTGCTCATTTATTCATCTTCTCCTCTCTTCTTCTTTCTCTCATCTATTCTTCTCTCCTCTTTCCTCTCATCTACTTCTCTTATACTCCCATCTGTTCCTCACCTCTTTTCTGTCCTTCTGTCATTTTTATCTCCTCTCTCTTCGTTCATTTTCTCCTCATCCTCCCATCTGTTCATTTCCTCTTCCCCTACTCATTCCCTCTTATTTCATCTGCTCTTTCTGTCTTCTGCTTATCTCCTCTCACTTCCATGAACACATGCATTCATTTCCATCTTCCTCTCCTCTCCTCTCCTCTCCTCTCCTCTCCTCTCCTCTCCTCTCCTCTCCTCTCCTCTCCTCTCCTCTCCTCTCCTCTCCTCTCCTCTATTAATCCTCTGTCCTGTCATTTATTCATCTCCTCTTCTCATATTCTCTCTCTGGGTTTTTCTGTTCATCCCCTCTCCTTTCACCTCCTCTCCTCTCACCTCTCCTCATCCTTTTTTTTCAAGAGTTTGTTCTATTCTCTTCTTCCCCCAACTCATCTGCTCCTCTAATTCTGTTTTCTGTTCAACTCCTCTCTTTTCTTTTCTACCCTCCACTCATCTGTTCATCTCCTTGCCTCCTCATTCTCTTGAGTGTTATGATTCTCTTCTTCTTGCTCCTCTTATTCTCCCATCTCCTCTCTGCATATCTGATCATTTTCTCTCATCTTTTCTTCTCCTCTCCTCTTTCCTTTCATCTGGTTCTCTTACTCTCTCATCTGTTCATTTCCTCTCCTCTCACTTTATCATCTCCTGTCCTTTCTCCTCTTTCACCTCATCTGCTTTTCTCCTCTCGTCTGTTCATTTTTTCTACTTTTCACTCACTCCTCTCATCTCAGATCATGAGTTCATCTCATTCTTCCTCTCCTCTTCTGAACAGGAGCAGACCCTCATCTTTTTGTCTTCTCCCCATCTTCTCCTGTCACCTCTCCCCCTTTCTTCTTACTCTCATTTCATCTGTTCTTTTTCTTATCTCTCATCTTTCCTCTGATCTCTTTTTCTCCCGTCTGTTCAACTCCTCTCCTTTCACCTCCTCTCCTCTGTTCATATTCATCTTCTCTCATCTGTTCTTCTACTCATCCTCCTCTTCCCCCTCTTATTATCCCATTTGTACATCTCTTCTCTTTCCTCCTTTCCTTTCCTTTCCTTTCCTTTCCTTTCCTTTCCTTTCCTTTCCTTTCCTTTCCTTTCCTTTCCTTTCCTTTCCTTTCCTCTCCATTATGTAAGCTGGACTTAATGAGCGAGCATCACGCAGCACAAATCATTCTCAGCATAAATGAATGGGCCTGAACCAGTGCTCTCTGTGTGTCTGTGTGTGTGTACATCTCTGTGATTATGTAAGCAGTCTTGATTAACAATAGCATGAGGTGATGACCATACAGCTGGGTGAAGGTAGTGACAAACGGCAGCAGATATGTCTTTGTTTGCCATTATGTTGCATCACAAAGGAAGCGGATCTACTGACAATGACGGGTTCTTGTGTACACTGTGCCTCCTGCATATTTCATATCCCTTTGATATTAATAGTAGACGATCGGCAGGCATAAACTTCTCTTGGCCTAATTTTGGCTGATCTGGGCAAATATTCTGAGCTCAGGGACAGGCATCACACAATCAAGCACACACAGTAAACTCTAAACGGTGATAATTGTAAGTATCTCTCTTCATGTGTGGCAGTGACAATGCTGAGTGTGGAGGGGGGAGATGCTTATTCTCACATCACCCACTGCAGGCACACAGGGTGCAAGCAGAACTGGATGATGGGAAGAGATTTAGAGAGAGAGACGGAGAGAGAGAATATTGAGCTGTTAGATGTAGATGACTCAGAGGTGTAGGTGTGTTCTGCAGCAGAGAACCGCTCTCTCTCTCTCTCTCTCTCTCTCTCTTTATCTCTCTCTCGCTCTGTAGGTCGCTCTGATCAACTGATGGATTTTAACAGCTGTACTGTACCAGACAAATTTAAGTGCACGTTGGAATTGAACTCTTCCTGTGAGACTGTGACTGAACCGGGGTGAACTCAAATGCTTTGTGCCTTAAAACACAGTGGTGAACAACTCCTGATGCACTGAAGCTTGTGACCGTGTGACTTTCTTGGCTGCCAAAAACAGCCTTTGGTGCAGTGATTTTAACATAAGTTGTCTCAGTTTTACAGCCCACCCATACTGCAAAACACTCGTTTTTCATCAGTATTTTTGTCTTGTTTTAAAAACAATCCTAATAAATCCTATATAAAATAATTACTGCTGTTTTATTATTATTATTGTTTTTTACTCTATTTGCAAACAATACGAATAAAAAAGTGAGTTTTATTCTTAAAACAAGAGAAAAATATTTGACAATCGAGTAGGAAAACTAACAAACATAACTCAACATATTTTCTTTGACACTAAACATTAATATCTTTAAAATTTTGCTTCTCACGTAATTTTATCCTTACACTACAAAACAAGACAAATACTGATTAAGAAAATTACTTTTGCAGTAGGCTATATAGCAACTTCACTCCTATAGCACACATTAAAATGAAATAAACAAAACTCTAAAACCAGAGGTGGAAAGTAACGAATTACATTTACTCGCGTCACTCTAATTGAGTAGCTTTTTTGTGTACTTCTACTTTTTAAAGTAATTTTTAATATCTGTAATTTTACTTTTACTTAAGTATATTTAGTTTGAAGTATTGTACTTCGCTACATTTTAAAACACATTCATTACTGAGTTAAAAAAATAATAAAAAAAATCGCTCCCTGGAAACTATGCAGTAAATAATGGGCAGGAGAACAAACTGGCGCTAAAATCACAAGAAAGATACAGATGGACAGACAGGCGATAGTGGTGCAGACCCAGTTGAAAACAAAACCCCTTCGTTTTCTGCTGAAGTTGAACTCGAAGTAAATGAAGTGAACTCCTGGCCATGTTTATGCTCTATTATGCAATGTAAGCTGTGTTTGCCTAGGGAGACCAAACTAGCAGCAAATCTCGACATCACCCCTTCGCAAGCATGTAAACGTAAGGTAAATACTTGCATCATTGCATTGGTGGTTAAAATGAAGCTTTGGCAGTTTAGCGAAAGGTTTTGCACAAATTAGCCAAAAAGACAGTGGTGCAGTAATTGTTGTTTTAACGATGTGCGATTTGACATTATCAGTATTTAGCCAAAAACCAAACAAAACACTCCTACTGTGTGTGAAGTCTAGTAGACTAGACTAGTGCACGCGCATTTATAGTGCATTCTTTCACTGCGTGATTGTTAAAATGCATTTAAAATGATCACAAAATTGAAGAGATAGGTGCAGAAAATGTATATTTATATAATTTCATATAGTAAATCAATATCACACGAAGAGTGCCGTTTTTCTCCAAAAATCAGCATGATTACAAATAGATTTTTTTTACAACTCAATAAACAAGAAATTAATTTAGAGACTTGCGTTTTAGACACCATATTGTCTGTTTTTGCTCTATTTCGACAACAAGAATAATCCCAAACACAGCCACAGCACTGTTTTGCGTCTCTGAGCAAAATGATGGTGTTTTGTTCCTGAATGAATCAACCGTTTAAATGATTCGGTTCAGTCAATGACTCACTTATTAACTGTGACTTGCTGCCACCTACTGGCGGTTTGAATTTCGCATTTAAAGTATCTTTTGATTTTTTTTTTCTTAAATATAATTTCAAATGAGTATTCAACATTTTATGTCTTGTATATCAAAAAATTATTTCTGCATTTGTAACTGCAGGTTAAATGCATTTATGTCCTGCATTAAACAGTATGTAAATGCATCTAAATGCCACTTCAGATGAAGCTTCTGTATTTCCTCTGCATTTCAAAGATACATTTTGTTGATACTGATTTAATTTACCTGGTAATAGCCCAAATATCTCATTATTCTAAATAACCGATTCCTTTAATTAAAAACAACTAATTTGAGATTTATAGACTTATTCCAGGGGTGCAGCCCTGCTGAGTTTAGCTCCAACCCTGCTCCAACACACATACCATGTAGCTTTCAAATAAGCCTAAATAATTAGATTAGTATAGATATAACCCTAATTAAACACATCTGATCCAGCTATAGCTTTTTATAGCTATTTAATTAGGGTTATATCTATACTGTTGTAGGGCTGGGGCCCTCCAGGAACTGAGTTTGACACCCTTGGTCTATCCCATTGTTTCGTCCCTCCCACTGTTAAAAAGTAACTAAGTAATTTTTACTCTGAGTAAATTTTAAATTAGCTACTTTTTACTTTTAATTGAGTAGATTTTTAGACTGGTACTTTTACTTGTACTTAAGTAAATTTAGGTAATGGTAATGGTACTTTTACTTGAGTAAAATATTTCCGTACTCTTTCCACCTTTGTCTAAAACTCTATAAAACAGGATTAAAAATACTGCAATTTCGCCAGCGTGAAGGAGATGTACCATTTGGGTGAGCAGAATCACATTACAAAGAAAAATTAATCAAGCTATGTCCATTATCTCTGCGTATTTCTTTTTTTTTTTTGGTGCCGGTTACATAAGGGCCTGTTTCTTTCAGGAGTAAGCGGCTCATACGCGGATGAGACAGCGGAAATCACAGCCAGCTGGTGTGCTGACACACTCCTGCAGATGGACGCGGGTATCAAGTACTCAACTCTATTGATTATCAACAGACACTGATAAAAGTAAAAAAACGCGCAGATGCAGAGACACACGATCCATCGAATAGACAAAGACATGCTTTATGTGGTACATACATTACCCTAGTTTTAATTTAAAACAATTTTTCCTCTATTCTCACCTCATACTTGATGTGATGACAGGTAAGGAGGGAATTAACACACACGTATACACGTTCCTACTTATACAAGGGATCGAACTTCAAAGTGACAGCTACCTTCACAGGTAAACTTCTTACGGAAACACCTCGAGCGCTTGCTCACTTTGCCGGCTTTTGTTTTTGTCGGCCTTGTTCATTCTTTCAGCTTCCAGTCGGGTGTTTTGGAGTTTATTTTTGTATTTGAGGTCAGGATTGTGCATTCTCTCTCAAGCTCTCGCTGTCTTGCTGATCTTTAGTCCTGTTTGCTGACGGTATCAAAGCAGGTTGTCACGGATATACAGTTAACACATGCAGACGGCGTCAGATAACAAACTGCATTATGTACACAAACAGATGCTAATGCAAAGACGCTCTTTATCGACTAATGTCTGAAAATACATCCGATCCTGCTGCAAAACATGGCACACATGGTTATGGAAGCCCATTTCAGCCACTGAATAAAAATAAAACTAGATAATTGTGACTTTTTATCTCTCAGTTTTTCCCAATATTCTGATATGTTTTCTCAGTATTGCATGATTTAAACTTGCAATTGGAAGTAAAAGTCAGAATAAATATAAAAACCTTTTTTGCAAGTTTATATCTCGCAATTCTGACTTTATAACTCACAATTGCAAGTTTACGTCTCACAACTTTTTTCTAGCAATTCTGACGTCTTATCTCAGAATTATGAGATATAAAGTCCAATTCTGAGGGAAAAAAAGAGACTATTTTCTTACAGTTGTGAGTTTATATCTCACAACTGACTTTACTTCTACGACTTGCATTTATATCTTGCAATTCAGACTTTATAAAATGCAAAAACATCTTGTAAACTCGCAATTGCGAGAAAAAAGTTGGAACTGTGAGACAAAAAGTCGCAATTACCTTGTGTTACTTTTTATTCAGTGGCAGAAACGGGCTTCCATACATAGTCACTCAAATGCATGTTAAGTAAAACCATCCTTTTAGTACTTTGTATATTTATTTTCCTATTGTGTGTGAGGAAAGGAAGAAAGAATAGGGAAGTACCTGTGACAGGTGCCTCTATGTCCAGCATGGTCTTCTCCTGGCGTAAGATAGAGGCCCCGTCTTCTATGATTTGGAGGGCCACGGTCTCCTCCACTCGGCCCTCTTTAGTGAGGTGGGCTTTCAGTAGATCCACCCTTGGTTTCCCCTCACAGTCAAACACCTCCTTCATGGTGAGGCGGTGACTCAGGGGGAAGGGAACGGCTGAGGGAAACACAAAACAGAAAGAATACATCAGAACTTGATTGTTATAGTCACTTTTGATACATCAGTTATGTTGTATAAGCGTAACTCTGTGGTCAGTTGCAACTATTCTCTGGGGATATTGTAACTACATCATTTGATGATTCAGATTCTGAGGCCACACTATATTTGTTTATCAACAGTAGTACTGTGTTGGAAAAATACAGACTGAAGTACTAGTCTGTTAAATCAAAATGGCTGCACGAACACAAAAAGATTTTTAAATGCTTTTTAAAAGAAGTATTTTATGTTTACCAGGGCTGCAGTTATTGATCAAGAATTCAGTTAAATTAAATTCAGTTATTACTATTTAAAATAAAACTCATTACAATAGAAAACAATTGAAATGCAATTTATTACAAAGCAGAATTTTCAGCAGCTATTACTCCAGTCTTTAGCATGGTTATATAAGTAGCATTGTTTTTAATAATGTGTAGTTTTTAATGAATATTTAGAATTTATTTTTTATTATCCGTTGTTTATTTAATTTCAGATAAAGATAAGGCAATGTTTGCTGTGTTTTTGTTTCAATATGTCTATATGCTGTAGTTTTTATTATAGTACAAGTTAAACTAAATGACATGTTGCCTTGGAAACTATTTGAAATGCAATAAAATATAAAAAAACCTAAACTTACTACTATGTTATTTCAAGAAACAATTTTTTTTAATGATTTTAGTTTTAGTTATTAAATAATACTATGTTCTTGAGTGTCACATGATCCTTCAGAAATCATTACAATATGCTAATTTAGTACTTAAGAAATATTTCTTATTATCAATGTTAAAAACAGTTGTGCAGCTTAATATTTTTGTGGCAACCATGAAAATTGTTTCCAGGTTTCTTCGATGTATAGAACGTTCAAATGTATTTAAGTATCTCCTGTCACTGTTAATCAACTGAATGCATCCTTGATGAAAAAAGTATGCATTTCTTTCAAAAAATACAAAATGAATGGAGTTAGCATGCTAACAGTTAACATGCTAAATAAAGCACCACTACTACTAAAAAAAAAAAGCTGACCTCACTTATTAATTAGATGATAGTTAGAGTCACCTAACCTATTCTTAAAACATACATGACTCTGTTAACTTAACTCCCCACAAAACTATTTTTCTAGAATCATGTCTGCCTAGCATCATCGTTTGCTCATTAAGCTCACTTACAGCAATGATAAATTGGCCTTTTGTCACAAAAACAAAGCCAGAACTGCTATGAGTTAGTTGACTGACAAGTCATAATAACAGCTGCTTATTAAGCTTCCAAAGAGCTGGATGTGAATAATTGATAAAGTTGCTGATTCTCAGCTGTGTGAAATTTCAATTTAGAAATTAGACGGAGAAAACAATATCTGCACCAAAAATTGGGGCAAAGGCAGTTTCTTTCCGTTATGACTCACAAATGTGTACACTGATAATGTGGGACTTGGCTTCAACAAAACATTGGCATGGTGAATTATTTACGCATGTGTGCTTGCGAAGATTCGCCCCACACTGTACAGAAATAATTACTGAGTGCAGTTACAGTGCCATTGAGAAGAAATGCTACACATTGTTCGTTGTACATGATGGCACAGTCACTCAGAGCAGGATTTCAGAATAAGATTTTAGAGATATGGGCAATTCTGTGAGAAAAACATGCATTTTGGATTGCTGAGTAGAGGCTAGCAGCAACACACACAGCTCAGAGAGAGAGAGAGAGCGATACAGTAGGGGAACTGGGAATGGAAGCTCAGGGCAGAGACTCAATGAGATCAACACAAAGCTAAATAATTCATGTTTGACTTGAGGGGGAAAAAAGAGAAATCTCATGTTCCTGCTGCTGGGATAATGAGACTAGGCCTAGCATAGGATTTTAACAGCAGTAAAAAACAGCCCATTCAAGTCTGTATATCCTTGCGTTGCTTCTCCATATTTGTATATGTTTGGTCTCCTTGGTCATGTGAATTTTAATAAATCGAAACATGTGGTCACATTAGTGAATTTTCTCTGGACGAAAGGTCCATTGTTTATTGTCTATAGTGTAGAAATGCATGATGCATAGCTCACGCAGAAGTCACTTTCAGTCATTGGTCAGAACCAATTTCAACCTGTTGCAAAATCTGTTAAGGAAATCTTTTGCCCTCATGTCTGCACTCCCAATTGCATGGATTCCTATTGAAATGGCTGGACGAAAATTGGCCAAACAATGCCAAATATGGCCACATATTAATGTTTCATATGTTGACTATAATGCAAGATATATGTACAAGACATTCCAGAAGCCTATTAATATATGCTGTTAGTCTTCTAGCCACTAGGATGTAAAGCATAAACACATTTTGTTGTATTTATCACTTTTGGAAAGCACCAGCGGCAATGTTCACACAGTCTTTCTGCGACTTGCTATCCATTCCAGTGAAAGCAAATGTGTCGATATTTATTTTATATGCATTGATGTACAATGTTTCCATTTTATTAAAATAGAAAGTCTGATTAAGGGGGACTAGAATCCAGATCCCCCATATACAATAAGTAACATCATAAAAAAAAAAAAAATCTAATTAAAACCCCAAATGGCACTAAAATTATCACAAACTTTGGTAATAGCAACATCCTGTTTTGACATGGAAATAAACAAATACTTGATCCCCAAGATCAATATCTCAAAACAGTGAAAGATTATGCTAAATAATTTCTGCAGAAGGTAATTAATATTCATGAGCCAAACCGTCACCATTTTGTGAAATCAGAAAAAGCACAAATCTCTGTATTCTCCAACTGTCCAGACAACTTTTTTAAAACAAAGCGATGCTCTGTCTTTGATTGCAGACTTTGCTATTTTGGGAAAACCGAGGACAATGTAAAACACTGCTGAGATCTCTTCTGAAACATCTGAGGAGACACATGAGAGATTACTAGGGCCTTTTTTTCTCTAGAGAAAAGCATAAAAAAATCCATTTCCTGTAGCTTTAAAATAATTCATCATGATTTTTCTAATGTTTTTTTTTTTTTTTTGTAGTTAACACATTTAGGTCATTTAAGACACGAAAATATCTTTGAAATTATGATGAATTCACTTTATTTCAAACTTTTTTATTATCGGAAACTGATTGTCAAGTGTATTTTACTGTGAGGTGCCCACACTTGAAAAGGACCAGACTTGGGATTTCACTCAGAGCAATATTTATTTTGATCACTTCATGTGGCAATGTAGTAGGATCAGATGTAACAGGTGAAAAACCTTTAAGTAAATAAAACACAAACATTTTAAATACACAGAAACACAGCAACACAGAAAAGGTCAAATGCATTTTTACAGGCAACACAGCTTGGTCTTTTACTCTGCATGTTACAAGCAACACTATACCAATTCTAAGCATTTGGTCTTATCAGTTATCAGTATCTCTTTAAACCATGCAGTAATAATTACTTTCAAACGTTATCTGTAACATTTACACATTCCCCACATTAAATGCCAAACAAACAAAGTATCCAAACGAGAGTCTATTAAACAAGAGTCCACGTGAGCTTACCGATAGCCCGTCATAATCAAAAAGTCCCAGTTCCTCACAGTGAATGAGTTTGTGCCTCTGCCGACCTCTGTCCGTCGCACACCAGTCAAATGACTAATGCACATATTTGAAACACTGAACTGGGCGAGAACTTCTAATTTCCCCAACTCAGTTCACCTGGTTGAGCCCGCACCAAAGTGCGCGCACAGTCACGTGCGGGCTAACAATGCAGAGCGCGCGCAGGGGAGGCGGCATGCAGGAGAAAGAAATGACGAGTACACGGAAGACAGCCACACCTCCACCGGGTTAGCGCGACACCTCCCACTCGATCTTTTACGTGGCGATGCCCGGAAAGGTCGCACTCTTAATTGGGCTGGTCTCCGACCTGATCTTCCACCGGTACGAGGACCACAAGGCGCCGGACATCCCGATGCAAAATGGTACTCGATCCGGGATCTCTGGTACCCGGTTTTGGATTTCTCACCGAAATGCTGGAGCTTAGAGAGACCCTCACATAAACATCTCGAACAATACTTCTGGAATCAGAATTCACGCCGACGACTCTTCCAAGTTTGAACTGCCCTCTCAGTGCGTTTTGGTCACAGAGCCAAACTATGTCTCCAACGGCAACGTTCCTTTCAGCAGTATGCCACTTACTGCGAATGAACAGGTTCGGACCAGCGAGTTGGCTCCAGGACTTCCAGAAGTTGTTGACTATAGTTTGTACTTCTTGGAGTCTTTTGAATGGAAAAATGGTGTAGTCGACAATTTTAAAGTCTCCACTCTGTGTGGCTCGACCAAGCAACAGATTATTCGGCGTGATGTACTGGATACGCTCTTCTCGGCTCTGAACTCTAGCGTCGATGGGTCTCTCATTAGCAAGATTGGCAGCTAGCTGGAGCGCAGTCAGGAACTCACTAAAGGTAAGGCCTTCTACATTTCCAAGACTTTGGAGAGCTCTCTTAGTGACTCTAACAGCAGCTTCAGCGGCCCCATTTCGGTGAGGTGAATCAGCTGGGAGAATTTTCCACGTCCAGGTGGTCTCATTTCTGGCAGCATACTCTTCAAGCGATTCTTTATTCTGTTGATTCAGGTAAGTGTACATTTCTTTTAGGACAGATTTTGCTCCAACAAAGTTCGTACCAGGATCAGACCAGATTTTCCGGGGATGGCCTCGGACAGCGGTGAACCTCTGGTAGGTAAGCAGAAAGCTCCCTGTTGATAATGTGTTTGCCAACTCAACATGGACGGCTCGGCTGGCCATACAGCAAAATACGACGCCCCATACTTTCATAGTTACTCTCTTTTTGACATCATCCTTTACAAGGTAAGGTCCAAACAGGTCAACAGACGTGAACTCAAATGGTGCAGCAGGACCTAACCTCTCTTCAGGTAAGCTTCCCATTATCTGCCTGCAGGTTCTTGCTTTTACTTTCCTGCAGACGATACACTTGTCAACGACTTTTCGGGCAATAATTCTTCCTCTTATGACCCACGCCTTCTTTCTTATACGCAGTAGAGTTCCCGCCACTCCATCATGTCCCTCACTGTGTGCTTCTCTGGCTAGCAGGGTGGATAACCAAGCTTGGAATGGTAGAAGAGGAACAGCTTTGTGGTCTTTTCCGAAGGTCTGGACTCTGCCACCACAAACCAGAAGTCCACTTGTCTGGTCCCTGTAGACGACTAGTCTGTCTATTGTGGCACTTGGGAAATCAACACCCTCTTGTGCTGCTAAGCAAAGATCTCGGAACACGTCTCGTCTCTCATTGACTGTAAGGACACCTGAGGATGGTACTGCCTCCCACTTTTCTTGGTCTCTACTCTTGGCACTCAGGAACTTTTTAGCTGCTCTCCAGATCCACGCCACGGTCCCGACCAGCCTTCTCAGGTTGCTGAAGCGCCTATTATCGATGAGCTGTCGAATTGCGCCTCCTGCTAGTGGTCTTCTGGACTCTACCCGGGCTAGATCGTATGCTGGATCGTGTGCAGTCTTCAGGCGACTTCTGGTAAGTACTGCTACAAAGGTCTTTTTCTGGATCTTTGTAACTTTGTCTCGGGCTTGGGCTGCGACATCTCTAGCGGATTTCTTCGGCCACTCATCGTCAGGAAGTTGGAGGAACTTCGGACCCGACTGCCACTCGGAGTCCTCAGTTAGGGTATCTGGATTGGCCCCTCTAGTAATGATGTCTGCAATGTTTGCTAGCCCTGGAATCCACCACCAGTCCTGGACGTCGGTGCTGCTCTGAATCTCGCCAACACGGTTTGCGAAGAAGGTCTGGTAGCCATAACTCTCACGCTGTATTGCGCCTAGGACGGTCTGACTATCGACAAGATGATACCATTTCTCGACCTGGAGTCGGCAGTGTCTCTGGAAGTAGGTCTTGAGGCGGGCTGCAAATACGGCTCCACACATCTCAGCTTTCACAGGATCGCCTCTGTGGTCGAGAGGGGTCAGCTTGGCTTTAGATTCGACCAGTCTCACAACGACATCATGGCTACAGCTCCAGCGAAGATACATCACTGCTCCGTATGAGTGTTCGCTGCCATCAGAGAAAGTGATGGCACTGGGCTTTGCACAGAAATCTGGCGGAGTCAGGGATCTGGCGAAGCGAAGTTGGCTCAGGTCAGCATATTCTTCTAATAGCTTTATAGCATCTTCTCGGAGACCTTCAGACAAGGCAGCGTCCCACGTATCTTCTAAGCAGTACCTTACTTTGGCTTCTTGAAAAGCTCTCCTGACCAGAATGGCACCCTTTTGCTTAACAGGAGTCACAAGGCCGAGTGGGTCGTACAGGCCAGAAACTTGGCTTAGAAGCTCTCTTCTAGTGAGTGGATCAGGAGTTTGACTTCTAACTTCTTCTCTCAACAGATTTTGACCAAGACGCATCTTCCTCTTTTTCTTCGAAAAGTTCACTGCAACCATAACATGAAGCTTGTCATCATCGATGGTGTAACCAAGGCCAAGGGCTTTGTTGTCGTCTCCCATCAGCTGGTTTGGCAGGATCATAGTCTCTGGTCCTGTTCTGGGCATCTCACTCTTGGGATCTTTCCTCCCACTTTGAAAAGAGTAGACCCAGGGCTTCATGTAAAATCCTCCAGCTTTCAGGATGTGCTTGATGTTAGCTGTGAGGCATTTCAGATGGTCAAGGTCGTTGTACGAAGTCAGAATGTCATCGACGTAGGCATCTTCTTCCAGCACACGTCTCTCTTCTTTGAAGTGACTGAATGAAGGCAAGTTTGCAGTCTCTCGCATGGCGACTTGGGCTATGCAACCGGCAGGTTTATCTCCGATGTTGACTCTTGTAATGGCATAATCCTCTATTTCAGCATCTTCACTGTTACGCCACAAGAATCTGTGCAGGTGGACCTCTCGATCTTCCAGCCAGACGGAGTTATACATCTTGCGGATGTCACCAAGGGCAGCATAGACACCAGTTCGGAACCTCAGCAGGACAGCTCTGATAGGGTTCAGGACATCAGGACCTTTGATGAGAATGTCGTTCAAACTAAGACCCCTGTACTTTTGGCTGCTGTTCCACACTAGTCTGATTGGGGTAGAGACTGAGTGTGGATTCGGTGCGATGAGATGGCTTATGTACCACACTGGCCCGGTCCAACTTTGCAGGACGTCTTCGGACAGCTTTATTGCAGCTCTGTTGTTCACCATCTCATGGATTTGCGCAGTATAGGCCGTCTTCCACTCAGGTTCTTTAGACAGCTGCTTCTCAATTCTGAGGAATGTTGCTTCTACTGCTTTCTTGTTGTTTGGTAGAGTTGCTGGATCTTCTGCCCACGGATACTTAGCGTGCCAGTGTGGTTCAGTGCTGTGATCATCTCCAGTTGTGTATGTCAAGCCATTTTTCACAAGCTCCATCTCCCTTTCTTCTGCAAGCGTCATTTCTTTACCCCCTGGCTGGCAGTTCCCACAACGACACCCTCCACATCTCGGCTGGCAGGCGGCTCCAATACTTTCCCACCTCCACCACTTCAGAAAGTCTCTGCTGCTGGTGGCGGTGTTAGACTGGGCTTCGTGGTGGTCAGGATACTGGCAGGGAGCTGGGTCTGCTGCAAACTCTCGATACTTAACTGCTGCAGTTCTCATAGATCTCGCAAAGTGAGTCTTAGACGTGTGGGCCTTAAGGATGACTTCCTCGAAGAGATCTGGATGCGTGCCCCCTATTGTCTTGCCGAGTGGACCATCCCAGAGCACCAAGTCACCAATAGAGCGGACTTTTTGGGGCACCAGCTGGCCTTCTTTATGGCTGATCAAAAGCTGGATCTCTCTGGGTCTAATAAGGTCTTTGAGTGGAACATCAGGGAAGATCTCCTGCAGCTTATTAGGTGGAATATGTCTGTGCACTTCTGCAATTCTGTCAAGTCCGTAGCAGATCAGTTGGTGAGACTTGAGGGTCCCTCTTAACGTGCTGATACGGATCTTGAGGAGGTAACGCTTGGTTGCAACAGACACCTTCATCCCCCCGACGCCATGGACGACTAGTTCGACATCTTCACTGCGGAGATTCAGTTTGTTTGCAGCTTTATGAGTTATATAATTCGTGTCAGATGCCAGGTCAATAAGTGTCCCGATTCTTTGCCCGTCATTGGCGGTGACGTCAAGGAGCATCAGGATCACGGGGTACTCGTGCAGACCAAGCTCCTCCAGAAGGCCTCTCTTTGCTGCAGTAGAGTTGTATGCTCGGGATGCGATGTTGCAGAAGGCATCGCGACCCTGCTGCGCAAGTTCAGGTGGAAGTTTAGAGAGGAACTCTTCCTGGGCCTCGGTGCATCTTCTCCCCTCAGCTCTCACTAGACCAAACTTGGGTCTTTGGGACAGATGTCTGGACAAGGGACAGAGAAGGTAATGGTGTTGGTCTCTGCACTCTGGATTCCCACACAGGTAAGTAGATTTTCTGCAGGGTTCGTCGTGGACTTCGAGGCACCTCTTACAAGCTCCGAGCTGTTGCACTGCGTCCTTCTTCTCCTGAAGCTTTGTGGTGGTTCTAAACCTTCTGCAGATATAGAGCTTTCTTTTGTGCTTTGGGTCTCCACAGATAATGCAGCCTGCTGATCCACTGCTGGAGTTGGTTGTCTTTGTTCGGGCATACTTTGTTTGAAACCTGGTCTTCTCCTTGGTAAAGTCGATGTCTCTTAACTGCTCTAACTGCTCATAAATGGACTCTTGGGATTGGAGATATGCAAATAACTTGTCAAAACGGTTCTGGTGATTCACAGCGTTGTTCTGGTCAGCAGCGTGTGTAAGCCAATCTTTCTTTAGGGACTCTGGCAATTTGCTTTCGATAGATTTTATTACTAATGGGTTTTTTATGGCATCTGCATTGTCCAATTCATTTAAATCATAGAGGGCTTTTCCAACTGCTTGGATGAGCTCTACGATTCTTCTCGGCTGGTTACCACGAACAGGTGGGATAGCATATAGCTCTTCGACAACCTCTATGGCGATAGTGGCTTGGTTCCCATAGCGGTTCTCCAGGACTCTGAAGATCTCGTCTGCTGAGGTGTAAGTAGACAGGCGCAGATCTTTGGCCACTCTTTCATCGAGGCTATCAAGCAGTTGGAATTTCTTCACCTCCATGGACCCAGTTGGTTCGCCTTGCTTCTGCAGAGCCTCCCATTCTTTTCTCCATCTGTAATACTCACGCTGGCTGCCAGTAAACTTTGGTAAAGCTGTGGCTTTAAGCTTTATTGCAGCAACAGAGGCTGCGCTGTGGGCTGTGACAGGTACTCTGTTAGTGTCCTCTTTAATTCTTGCTGCTTTAATCAGGGTGGCCTTTCCTGACACCAGCTTAGGAAGGCGGGTTTCTAGCTTCCTTAGCCGACAATTTAAGTTTTGCTTCTCGACTAGTGGAGCCCAACGGTTCCAGGTCTGGTGCGCTTCTTTGGCTTTATGCACCAACTTCTCTAAATGGTGGAGCATAAAGTCATATGCCTCCAGGGGTGTGTCAGGCTGAATGGAAGAGACATTCTCGCACTCTGCCTCTGCAGTTTCTAGAGCGAGAATCAATTCCCTCTCACCAAATGAGGCCCATAGTGTCTCTTGGATTAGGTGCTTTACCTCTTTTAACTTCTGCTCACACTCTTTCTCCGTCTTCTCGAGGTCGGCTCTCTGCTGGTCGCTTAACTCAGGTGCGCCCTCTGCATCAGTCTCCTCGCACTGCGCAATGTAAACAGCCTCAATCTCCTCATTTACATCCATCACTTTGGAGCCCTCTGTTGTGAGTCTTTTGAAATTACTTTGTAGCTCCTCCACAGACATCTCCATGTGGGTCCTCATTATATTGTTGGTAAGTCGAGAAAAAAGTCTCTTCACTGTTGTTCGCTCCATTTTCAACTCTTCAAGTGACTTAGACTCGGCCATGTTGCTCTTCTAGCTGTTGGACGAACAGATGGACGGACGGATGGACGGCAGATAGTTGGCTTTCCTCCAGGCCCCCAGGTGGAATTTTCCCCTCTTATGGCAGGCTTTTTGTGGAGTCTTCACTGACGTTGCAGCGGTTTTTCACTGTCAAGTGTATTTTACTGTGAGGTGCCCACACTTGAAAAGGACCAGACTTGGGATTTCACTCAGAGCAATATTTATTTTGATCACTTCATGTGGCAATGTAGTAGGATCAGATGTAACAGGTGAAAAACCTTTAAGTAAATAAAACACAAACATTTTAAATACACAGAAACACAGCAACACAGAAAAGGTCAAATGCATTTTTACAGGCAACACAGCTTGGTCTTTTACTCTGCATGTTACAAGCAACACTATACCAATTCTAAGCATTTGGTCTTATCAGTTATCAGTATCTCTTTAAACCATGCAGTAATAATTACTTTCAAACGTTATCTGTAACATTTACACATTCCCCACATTAAATGCCAAACAAACAAAGTATCCAAACGAGAGTCTATTAAACAAGAGTCCACGTGAGCTTACCGATAGCCCGTCATAATCAAAAAGTCCCAGTTCCTCACAGTGAATGAGTTTGTGCCTCTGCCGACCTCTGTCCGTCGCACACCAGTCAAATGACTAATGCACATATTTGAAACACTGAACTGGGCGAGAACTTCTAATTTCCCCAACTCAGTTCACCTGGTTGAGCCCGCACCAAAGTGCGCGCACAGTCACGTGCGGGCTAACAATGCAGAGCGCGCGCAGGGGAGGCGGCATGCAGGAGAAAGAAATGACGAGTACACGGAAGACAGCCACACCTCCACCGGGTTAGCGCGACACTGATCGTATTGATAAATTAATTATCCACAATTTATTTTGTGATTCCAAAAACTGCTTGTTCTTCAGTTATTAGAATAGATATTGAGGGACAATACAAATAAATGTTTTAAGTTGATTTTATACATATTAGTTGATTGTATGTGTTTTATTAGTGTTTTAATACTAATATATATTAAATATACATTTTTAATATTATAGATTAAAGATTTAAAATTAGATTATTGTAATACATTAACACTAATTGGTCCCACTTTATCTTAGGTGGCCTTAACTACAATGTACTTACATTTAAATTAATCAGTTGATACTGTATAATGCACTTATTGTGCACGATTTTACATTGTACTTATATTTAAAAAAATACCTGCATGTACTTACACCTGTAATTAATTTCTGTAATTAAATTTATAATTACACTGTTAACCAATCCCTTACACCTTAAACCACCGTTAAACCTGCCCATACCACCAAACCTGTCCCTAACCTTACCCGTAACCCACCCAATAGCAGCAAAAGTGTTTTGCAATAGAATATGAACACAATAAGTACATAATTCTGAAGCCACCAAATATAAAGTGGGATCCAGTAATTACATTTACATACTTTTAAGTAAATTTGCTGAGGGCCCCGGCCCCCTGGTCGAGAACCACTATTGTAGAGGAATATATATGCGCATACAAAATAACGTACAGATGCTTATTTGTGAAACTGTTTACTTCACTAATGCTAATGCTATCCAGTTTATCATAAGCTAAAATAAACCAATTTCTAGTTTCGCATTGATTTAGGGACCTCTTGGCATTTTTATGGGTCTGGAGGAGAGTAAATAAAATAAAAGATTAGAAAGAACTCAGATTTATGGTTTTTGCTTCTCAATGTGAAGAAGCAAATGTGTGTGAACAGTGACAGCATTTCAACAAATTTTTGACACTTTTCTGACTCAGTGTGAGAGTCCACCAAAAGACGTCATGGCACAGTCAGACGAAGAGAGCAAGTGAGAGAAAGACAGACAGACAACGCAGAACATAATGCCTCTTCCACAAGAACATTTTGTTCCCTATTTGTCCCCATCTTCGCCTTCTCCAAATACTCTAGAAGGCTGAGATATGCTTGCACAGCATCCTGAAAGACAGAAAGATGACGTGATAGACAAGCACTTTGTGTATATATGAACAATAATGAGATGCTCCGGAGCACAACATGTGGCCTATCGGAGTGAGAAGAAACTTAATAGGAAGAATAGACAATAGAGAAACAGGAGAATGTGTGAAATGCCTGATGAACAACAGTCTCAGTAGGGAGGAATGGAGAGCAAATGAATAGAGAGAGAGAGAGAGCGGTTCAAGGGTGAGATGGAAAACAGCAGCTTGGCTCTTCACTTCACAAGATGTTGGACTGTGGTGCATGTTGCTGAGCAACAGCCGGTGACTACTGAAGTGTGGCCAGTTCAGACACAGTATACACTGTGATTTGGGATTAAATCTCCAATGTGCAAGTCTGCAGCAGCTCTGTCTTTCTCTACACACACCACAAACACTGAAATATTCTATTCTGCAGCTAATAAGCGGTAAACTACTGTATGCTTCAGCTAAAAAAAAAAAAAAAAAGGCAAAGCAAGCAGAAAAGGAGAACTGCTCTTAATGGGTGTACCTCAGGGGTGTATAATTTACACATATTTACATATAAATAAAACAAGCTACACCTAGCATACTAATATGGAAGAGCATGTACAAAAATGAATCAAGAAGGAGCTGCATACAGCAAAATTAGATATAGCTTGAACTAATTATGATAAAATGCACACTGCAGTGTTATTTTAGTATCACTGAGATACTAATATAATTTTTGAATGTTCGTTTTTATATAGGTCTATAGAGTTTTTATTCATTTTGATTTCAGCTTTAGTTTTTAGTTGAACTAAATGAAAATGAGAAATGTTGCCATGGCAACTGACAGCAATTATTTATTTTATTTCATTAACATTTATGTCAAGTAACACATGCGTTTCTTTGTTTTAAGTTAAGTGTAATAACCCTGGCGCAATGCAAATTCAGATTAAGCAGACATGCACAAGTCCTTGATCACTGATTCTAAAAGAAGCACCTGTCTTTTTCCTTTTTGCTTAATAAATGTACGATATAAGCTCTGTTCCAAAACCTAGCGAAGGGAAGTCTGTTCGCACAAGCGCTCTACTAGTCAGCAAATCAAGTGTGTCATACACTGAAACACTAAAACACTGGCACATGAAGTCACAATGGATTTTAATAGAGTGTGATGTTAGCATGTTGCTAAAGACATGATTCTTTAAAAACAGGACAATTCAGCATACACAGCCAATTTGTAATTAGTAACAACATTTTTGTGTAACAGAACAGTCTGTATAATATAGAGAATAATTTATATCGGCTATATATATATATATTGTGACAAGTGTCCCGGGCACCTATCAGCGTCGCCCTGGCAACGAAGGAGTTGCACCTGCTCACAATCACAGCGGGCTGAGCGATCACAGCTGCGGCTCGTTTGGAGAGGGCTAGAAAAGGGCCGATCTGGCACACACTGGGGAGGGATGTCTCCAAGAGAAGGCCAACTAACCCTGTCTCTCTGATTTCCACAGACACCAGTTGATCGCACAGCCCGCCACCCACGTACAGGATCCAGAGCACCCTGCACGCAGCCGGCCGGCCGAGAAAATCACCTGGAGATTGTGGACGAGCACGGAGCACGTTGGCACCTTCACCTATTTCCTTTTATTCCCAAGTTTGGCACAATAAACACACCCTCCGGGGTCTTTATTGCACTGCAACCTGTCGTGTGATTCTTCAGCCCGCTACACTGGTGGAGAATGCGAGCAGATTGCTGAAGAATCACCGACACCACACACCCGTTCTAATCACAGTTGTTTCTGGATTTTTTTTTTTTTTTTTTTTTCTCGGTCAGGCGGTGACTCCTCCCCAGACATGGACGAGCTCCTCAAGCACCTGACGGAGGTGAGCATACGGCAGCAGCAGATTATGGAGCACATGGCAGCGCGACAAGGGGAAACCGAAAGGGAAGTCGCCGCCCTTCGCTTTGCTGCTGCCCAACGGGTTCCGCTGCCCGATCCCCGCGTCCAGGCCACTCAGCTCCTGCCGAAGATGACGGCCCACGACGACGCGGAGAACTATCTGCGGATGTTTGAGGCCGTCGCCGCACGAGAGGACTGGCCGCGAGAGGAGTGGGCGCAGATTCTGGCGCCGCTGCTGACTGGCGAGCCTCAGCAGGCTTATTTTTCCATGCTCATCGGCCTGGTGGGTTCATACGAGAACCTACGAAGAGAAACCCTGGGCCGGGTCGGAGTGTCACCCATTTCGGCTGCGCAGCGATTCAGGACCTGGGAGTACAACAGTCGACTGCCGGCCCGCGCCCAAGCGGCCGATCTCTCCCGCCTCGCCCACCACTGGCTACTCGCCGGGGAACCCAGCGCGGCCCAAGTAGCCGAGCGCGTCGTCGTGGACCGGTTGCTCCACGCTCTTCCACGCCCTCTTCGGCAGGCAGCCGGGATGCGGAACCCACAGACCGTCGGGGAGCTCGTGGAGGCCATCGAGCTCGCGGAGGCAACACAACAGCGCGAAGCTGGGGAGCGAGCACCGCCTTTTCCCCGGAGGGTGTTCCAGGAGCGGCGCACGCCGGAGGGCACCCCTCGCGCAGTCAGTAGGCCGGCGGTTCCCGACCCGCAAGACGAGCCGATGCCCACGGAGCCACCTCGCTCGCCGAACCGCGCTTGGCTGGCAGGCTGTGTAGTGCATCAGGCACCACCGCGGGAGGCACCACAGACCGAGGTGACGGTGAATGGACGACCATGCCAAGCTCTTCTAGACTCAGCAGCGCCGTGAGTCTGGTACGGGCCTCCCTGTTTCCCCCACGGGCGGGGGCCAAAGCCCGCCTGCCCATTACCTGTGTGCACGGCGACACCCGGAGTGTACCAACCCGGCAGGTCACCGTCACCGCGAGCCCGGGCACCTGACCCGTGGAGTTGGGCGTGGTTAAAGATCTGCCGGTACCCGTCCTCCTCGGAAGAGACTGGCCAGGATTTGAGCGCCTGCAGGCCGAAGTCACACAGCCAGCCAAGCCGGCCGGGAACCGCCAAAAGAGGAAGACATCGAACCGACGTCCCCGACAGCGCCCCGTCCTCCTGGCCTCGGACAGCGCTCGTGATGGTGAGTCCCCCTCCCAAAATTCTAACCTTTTTTATGATGTCTTTCAACAGGTTAGGGGGGGGGGGCGACTTTGCAAAAGAGCAAATGGGGGACGATCGGCTGAAGCACGGCTGGAAACAAGTGAGGGTAGTCGAGGGGCAAGACGTTCAGCCGCCCCCGCATCCAGTCCCTCACTTCGTCGTCCAGAATGGCCTACTGTACTGCGTCGCCCAGCGGAGAGGGGAAACAGTGAAACTCCTGGTGGTACCCCACTCAAAAACCGGAGAAGTGATGGAGCTGGCCCACGCGCATCCGATGGCCGGCCACCTGGGTCCACAGAACACCGCCCAACGCATCAGGGATCGCTTTCATTGGCCCGGTCTCGACGCGGAAGTGAAGCGGTTCTGTCAGGCATGCCCGGAATGCCAGCGGACGTCGCCGAGGACTCCTCCCCCCTCTCCGCTGATTCCACTACCCATCATTGAGGTGCCCTTCGAGCGGATAGGGATGGATTTAGTAGGGCCGCTGCCGAAGTCCGCCCGGGGCCATGAGCACATACTCGTCATCGTGGATTATGCCACCCGATACCCCGAGGCCATCCCGTTGCGCAAAGCCACGTCAAAAGCCATTGCCCAGGAACTGTTTTTGCTGTGCAGCCGGGTCGGCATACCCCGGGAGATACTGACTGACCAGGGCACTCCCTTCATGTCCCGGACGATGGCTGACCTCTGCCGGCTCCTGAAGGTAAAACAACTTCGTACCACCGTTTACCACCCCCAAACCGATGGGCTAGTCGAGAGATTCAACCGGACGTTGAAGCAAATGCTCCGTCGCGTGGCTGCGGACGACCGACGGAATTGGGACCAGATGCTGCCGTACGTCCTCTTCGGCATCCGGGAAGTCCCCCAGGCCTCCACAGGATTTACACCTTTCGAACTTCTGTTCGGGCGACAGCCTCGCGGCCTGCTCGATGTCGCCAAAGAGGCCTGGGAGCAGCAGCCCGCTGCCCATCGGACCACGATCGAGCACGTGAGGGAGATGAGGGAAAGGATTGACCGCGTCATGCCACTCGTCCGGGAGCACCTGGCTGCTGCCCAAGAAGCGCAACGTCGACGTTACGACCGGGCGGCCTGCCCACGGGAGCTCCAACCGGGCGATCATGTGCTGGTCCTCGTCCCCACGTCGGCCTGCAAATTTCTCGCCAAATGGCAAGGGCCATATATTGTCACGGAGAAGGTGGGACCCGTGACATACCGGGTACGCCAGCCCGGTCGACGAAAAGAGAGCCAGTTGTACCACATCAACCTCCTGAAGCGCTGGGAGGGGACGAGGACACAGGTGGCGGCACTAGCAGTCACGTCTCCCGTGGTCGTCGACATCAGCTCCCACCTTACGGGCGCCCAGAAGACGGAGCTTCAACATCTGGTCGGTCAGTTCTCCGATGTGTTCTCCCCACTACCCGGGCGGACCACAGTTCTACAACATGACGTCCGCACTCCACCAGGGACCATTGTGCGTCAGCGGCCCTACCGAATCCCAGAGGCTCGGCGACACGCTGTTGAGGCGGAGGTCCAAGAGATGCTAAGGCTAGGAGTTATTGAGCCCTCCCGCAGTCCCTGGTCGAGTCCCATCGTCATGGTCCCGAAGCCGGACGGCACCCTCCGGTTTTGCAACGACTTTCGCCGCCTAAACGAGGTCTCCGAGTTTGACGGATATCCAATGCCGCGCGTCGACGAGCTGCTGGAGCGGCTGGGGAGAGCCCGGTTTATATCCACACTCGACCTCACCAAAGGATACTGGCAGGTACCACTAACCAACTCCGCCCGGCCCAAGACAGCATTCTCCACCCCCAGCGGCCACTGGCAATACCGGGTTCTCCCCTTCGGGCTGCACGGGGCTCCAGCGACCTTCCAACGGATGATGAACATCTTGCTGGGGCCCCACCGGGCCTATGCAGCCGCGTATATTGACGACGTGGTCATACACTCGGAGACCTGGGAGGACCATCTAGAGCGGCTCCGGAGGGTGCTCCTCGAACTGCGGCGGGCGGGGCTCACCGCCAACCCCAAGAAATGTCACCTCACCCTGCCGGAAGCACAGTACCTCGGGTTCCAGGTGGGCCGGGGTCTGGTCCGGCCGCAGGAGAAAAAGGTGGCAGCAGTTCTCTCGGCCCCTCGGCCCACCTCCAAGAAACAGGTACGGGCCTTTTTGGGGTTGGCTGGGTATTACAGATGTTTTATACCCAATTTCTCCTCCTTAGCGTCACCCCTGACCGACCTGACCAAGAAGGGACAGCCGGAAAGGGTGAAGTGGGGACCCGAGGAGGAGGACGCCTTTAAGAGGGTGAAGACGGCGCTCACGGCGGAACCAGTGTTACGCGCTCCTGATTTTCACTGTCCCTTCTTGTTACAGACGGACGCATCCGACACCGGGCTGGGAGCCGTGCTGTCCCAAGTACAGGACGGTGAGGAACACCCGGTGGTCTACATCAGCCGGAAGCTGTCCACAACCGAGCAGCGGTACGCGGCGGTGGAGAAGGAGGCGTTGGCCGTCAAGTGGGCAGTCCTGGAGCTGAAGTATTACCTCCTGGGCCGAAAGTTCACCCTCATTACGGATCACGCCCCGCTGCAGTGGATGGCCCGAGCAAAGGACACCAATGCTCGGGTGACCCGGTGGTTCCTGGCGCTCCAGGACTTCCACTTTGACGTGCGACATCGGGCAGGGACCGCCAACGCCAACGCGGACGGACTCTCCCGCCTGTGGGCAGCTTTTGCAGGTCGGTCAGGGTGCCCCCCCCCTCCAGCCCCCTCCTCCCCCCTCTCTCGGAGTACCAGGACGACGCTTAGGGGGGGGAAGTGTGACAAGTGTCCCGGGCACCTATCAGCGTCGCCCTGGCAACGAAGGAGTTGCACCTGCTCACAATCACAGCGGGCTGAGCGATCACAGCTGCGGCTCGTTTGGAGAGGGCTAGAAAAGGGCCGATCTGGCACACACTGGGGAGGGATGTCTCCAAGAGAAGGCCAACTAACCCTGTCTCTCTGATTTCCACAGACACCAGTTGATCGCACAGCCCGCCACCCACGTACAGGATCCAGAGCACCCTGCACGCAGCCGGCCGGCCGAGAAAATCACCTGGAGATTGTGGACGAGCACGGAGCACGTTGGCACCTTCACCTATTTCCTTTTATTCCCAAGTTTGGCACAATAAACACACCCTCCGGGGTCTTTATTGCACTGCAACCTGTCGTGTGATTCTTCAGCCCGCTACAATATATATATATATATATATATATATATATATATATATATATATATATATATATATAAGAATTATTTATTATATACATTACTAAATAATTTACAATGCTTCATGCCATGGGATTGCCATTTTTCCTTCACTGAAGCTGTTTGCTTCAAATGAGTTTGTAATGTTGTGCTTTACCTTGTAGATGGCTGGTTTACCTCATGGCTTATAACTCTTGTCATGAAGGTTTTTTTTACAATCTCTATGGGAAAAATACTTCCAGAACCAAGGCTGCTAAAAAGTAGGTGGGCACTATTGCACTCTATAGAACTGTTATAGAGCTGTTACACAGAGTGCATGTTGCAATAAAATATAAATATAGCTGAAAATCCTGCAGAAAAAAAGCTTAAACCTTAAAGGGATAGTTCATCCAGAACTGACAAAAATTCTGTCATTAATTACTCACCGTCATGTCGTTCCAAACTCGTAAGATCTTTGGACCACAAATTAAGATATTTTTGATTAAATCCGAGAGTTTTCTGACGCTGCATAGATAGTGCAACTGGCACGTTTAAGGCCCAGAAAGGTAGTAAGGACATCGTTAAAATAGTCCATGTGACATCAGTGGTTCAACCGGAATGTTATGAAGCTACGAGAATACCTTTTTGTGCTCAAAGAAAACAAAAATAACAACTTTATTAAAAAATTAATTTACTTTTTACACAGTGCATTGTGGGATTACGCGAAAGATAAAAACAAATCTATTTTTATACTCAAAATTACACAGAATATATGGTGCCTTAAAAAATAAAATAAATGCTGTCTAGGTAGGCACTAGGCAGCTTAGCAGGTTTTGAAACAGACATGCAAAAGTGACCTAGTCTAGTCCTTTATTTTCTCACAATGTCATTCAAGCTTCACTTTCATTAGAAGGCAAATCTTGTCTGTGTATCAGCCTCCGTGACTCTACATTCCTCTATGGATGAGTCTATTGTGGTTTCGCTTCATCTTACATTCATCTTAACAAGCTCTGTTATGGTTGCCTGTCTTCATGACTGTCTCACAGGTTCTCTCTTCCTCTCTCTCTCCTCATTTGCTCCTGTGGGAAAGCTCTGGATGCCTGTGACTGACAGTAAACCTTTAGCTGAAACCTGAAGGATGTAAACACATAACATTCCTCCTGTGTGTTAGACCATAATATGGGAATAACCCCTACTTGTGTGTGGGAGAAAACGCACAACTGTTACGGCTGTCTCTCTTACACAGTTCAAGCATCACCAACAAGCACACCTGGCAGCGTAACAGTGTCTATGCCTGTCAGTGTCCTCATCATGTTAACAGAAGAGCTTCAGCCTTAGGTCGAGACTGCAAACAACTGTGTTAATGCTACCAGAGATGAAGCGTCAAATACATGCCGAATTGTCACTGCATGCAACATATGAGTGACTATTTGAATAACTCACTGACCAGGATCATTTAAAAGAATTTGCATACGCTGACAGAACAAGCCTCGTAATATGGACCAAAACCATAAAAATGACTGTATGTGTAGTGTAGCGGGGTGGAAGAATCACACGACAAGGAGAGCTCGGATAAATACCCCGGAGGGTGGATTTATTCAGTGAAGAAGCAGTGGAAGGTGAGTGTGCGTGGTCAGGTGCTCTCGGAGCTCTTCCTTGGCGTGGTGGACCGGCGTGGTGCGAGGTGCAGGCTGGGTCGCTCAGACGCTCGTTTCTGCAACAGAGAGTAGAGACAGTGTCGGTTAGCGCTTCTTCCATCTGGAGAGGTTTCTCCTCGACTCCCAGCCTCACGCGGCTTATCTGGCCGCGGGCTAAGGAGGAACAGGTGCGGCCGCTTCAGCCTTGATGAGCCGGGCCAGGTGTTCCTGGTGCGTTTCCAGGGCAACGCTGATGAGGGCTCGGGACGCTCGTCACACTCCCCCCCTCTAAGTGTTGTCCTGGTCCTGGCGGAAACAAACGGTGTTAGTAGGGGGGATAGAGGGGGTGGGGGGGAAGTGACCCCTGACAGACCTGCATAAGCTGACCAGATCCGTGAAAGTCCGTCAGCATTGGCGTTGGAGGCTCCGGCTCGGTGGCGGACATCAAAGCAGAAGTCCTGGAGCGCGAGGAACCACCGTGTCACTCGGGCGTTGGTGTCCTTGGCTTTCGCCATCCACTGGAGCGGCGCGTGGTCCGTGTAGAGGGTGAACCTCCGTCCCAGCAGGTAATAGCGCAGCTCCAGGACTGACCACTTGATAGCCAGAGCCTCTTTTTCGACCGTTGCGTAGTTTCTTTCGGCTGATGTAAGCTTTCTGCTGATAAATAAGACAGGGTGTTCCTCACCATCCTGGACTTTGCTCCCAACCCTGTCTCGGACGCGTCCGTCTGCAGCAGGAAGGGGCAGCCGAAGTCCGGGGCACGCAAGACCGGTTTTTCCGTCAGGGCTTGCTGAATCCTCCGGAACGCCTTCTCCTCCTCGGGTCCCCATTTGACGCGCTCTGGCTGCCCCTTCCTGGTCAGGTCTGTCAAGGGGGCGGCTAGAGAGGAGAAGTTAGGGATGAAGCATCTATAATACCCCGCCAATCCCAAAAACGCTCGTACCTGGGACTTCGTGCTGGGCCTCGGGGCGGCCCGGACGGCCTCTACCTTCTTCTCTTGAGGCCGTATGAGGCCCCGTCCAACTTGGTATCCCAGGTACTTTGCCTCGTAGAGCGCTAGGTGGCACTTAGCAGGGTTGGCGGTGAGCCCAGCCCGCCGTAGGTCCGTCAGCACCCTCCGCAGACGGTCCAGGTGGTCCTCCCAACGCTCCGAGTGGATGACTACGTCGTCGAGGTAAGCAGCCGCGTATTGCTGGTGCGGCCGCAGGAGGATGTCCATTAGCCTCTGGAACGTAGCTGGAGCCCCGTGCAGGCCGAAGGGAAGGACCCGATATTGCCAGTGACCGCTAGGGGTGGAGAAAGCGGTCTTAGGCTTGGCGGCTTCCGTCAAGGGCACCTGCCAGTAGCCCTTGGTGAGGTCTAGGGTGGAGATATATCTGGCCCTCCCGAGACGGTCCAGAAGTTCATCCACCTGGGGCATTGGGTAGCCGTCGAATTCTGAGGCTTCGTTGAGGCGACGAAAGTCGTTGCAGAAGCGGAGGGTGCCGTCCGGTTTTGGAACCAGGACAATGGGACTGGACCACGGGCTGTGTGACGGCTCAATCACCCCTAACTTCAGCATGTGCTGGACCTCTTCCTCAATAGCCCGCCGACGAGCCTCAGGGATGCGGTAGGGCCGTTGCTTAACCACGACTCCCGGTGGTGTCCTGATGTCGTGTTGCAGGAGGTGGGTTTGTCCTGGCACCGGGGAGAACACATCCGGGAACTGACCGACCAGGTGCCGAAGCTCAGCCTTCTGAGACGCTGAGAGGTCCGGGTTGGTGTCCACAGGTGCTGGTTCCATGGCGGCGAGGGCCACCGTTTGTGCCGGGGTGCCGACCCACTTCTTCAGGAGGTTGACGTGGTATAACTGTTCGGGGCTGCGTCTCCCGGGCTGACGCACCTTATATGTGACGGGCCCCACTCGTTCCACCACCGTGTAGGGCCCTTTCCAGGTAGCCAAGAACTTGCAGGCCGAAGTAGGAACCAGCACCATTACCCGGTCGCCTGTCTGAAACTCTCGGGGCTGAGCTGGCCGGTTGTAATGCCGCCGCTGGGCCTGTTGGGCTTTGGCCATATGCTCTCGGACTAATGGCATGACCCGGTCGATGCGTTGCCGCATCTCTGTGACGTGCTCGACAAGGGAGCGGTGTGGGGTGGGCTGCTGGTGTTCCCATGCTTCCTTGGCCACGTCTAACAATCCGCGGGGCTGTCTGCCGAAAAGGAGCTCAAACGGGGTAAAGCCGGTGGAAGCTTGCGGAACTTCGCGTATACCAAAGAGGACATAGGGCAACATCAGATCCCAATCTCGTCGGTCCTCGGCGGCCACTCTCCTCAGCATCTGTTTGAGGGTCTGATTGAATCGATCGACGAGTCCGTCCGTCTGGGGGTGGTACACGGAAGTCCGCAGCTGCTTTACCCGGAGCAGGCGGCATAGGTCAGCCATTAGCCGGGACATGAACGGGGTTCCCTGGTCGGTCAGGATCTCGGCTGGTAGACCAACCCGGCTGAAAAGAAGGAAGAGCTCTTGAGCAATATTCTTCGCCGTGGCCTTCCTCAGGGGGATGGCTTCCGGGTAGCGGGTGGCATAATCGACGATTACCAGTATGTGCTCATGGCCCCGGGCCGACTTGGGCAACGGCCCCACCAGATCCATCCCGATGCGCTCAAAGGGCACCTCTATGATGGGCAGGGGGATGAGCGGCGAGGGGGGAGGTTTCCTGGGGGTCGTCTTCTGGCAGACGGCGCACGCTTGGCAGAAGCGTTTGACTTCGGCCTCCAGGCCAGGCCAGTGAAAACTGCGTGCGTGGTGTTTTGTGCCCCAAGGTGACCCGCTGTGGGGTGGGCATGGGCTAACTGGAGGACGGCTTCGGTCTTGGAGCGTGGCACCACGAGAAGTTTCTTTTCCTCCCCCCTCTGCTCGGCGACACAATAGAGCAGACCGTTCTCCACAATAAAGTGTGGCAGAGGATGCGGCTTTGGCTGACAGTCTTTCCCTTCCAGCACGCGGACCTGGTCCCAACAATGTTTAAGCCGCTCGTCCTCGCGTTGGGTCTGCCCAAATGAGCCCCCTCCAACGACCTGCTGGTACACATCAAAAAACAGGTTAGAACTTTGGGAGGGGGACTCACCTTCTCTCCCACTGTCGGTGGCGAGGAGAACGGGGCGGCCACGAGGTCCAGATCGCCGACCGCGGCGGCCCCCTTTTGGGCTGACAGGCTGCGTAGCGGCTGCCAGTAGGGCGTCGAGCCCCGGCCAGTCCCGTCCCAGCAGTACGTCAACCGGCAGCTTCCGAACTATGCCCACTTCGACGGGCCAGGAACCTGTGCTCGCCGAGATGGTCACGCGGCGGGTGGGCACTTCCCGTGTGTCCCCATGAACACACACGATCAGAAGCCTGGTCTTAGTCTCGTTGCGGGGGGGAAGTATCTTGGCATGGACGAGACTGACTGCGCTAACGGAGTCGAGCAGGGCCCTGTGTGGTCGGCCATTTATTCTGATTTGCGCCTCCGGTGCTCCGCGTGGGGGATCCTGGTGCATCACACAGCCTGCCAGCCAAGGTCGAGCCTTAGGGTAAGACGGAGCCGTGGGCATGGATTCGTCAGGTGGTTCTGGGGCCACCGCTCTGCCTATTGGTCGCGAGGTGCCCTCCGGCGCGCGCTGCTCCTGGACCACCCTCCGGGGAAAAGGCAGCACTCGCTCCCCGCCGTCGCGGCGTTGGGCCGCCTCTGCCAGCTCGATCGCCTCCACAAGCTCCAACGTGGTGGTGGGGTTCCGCATTCCTACCGCCTGACGGAACGCTCGGGGCAAGGCACGCAGGAGGCGATCGACGATGACGCGCTCCGCTACCTGGGCCGCCGTTGGGGCCCCCTCCATGAGCCAGTGGTGGGCGAGCCGCGTGAGCTCTGCTGCTTGGATCCGAGCCGATCGTCGGGGCTGGTAGACCCAGTCATGGAACTGTTGCGCCGCACATACCGGCGAAAGTCCCACTCGGGCCAGGATTTCCCGTTTGACTTCCTCATAGTCAGTCGCGTGCTCGACAGGGAGACTGAAGAACGCACGTTCGGCTTCCCCAGTGAGGAGAGGTGCCAGCGCGCTCGCCCACTCGTCCGGGTCCCACCGTTCAGACCTGGCCGTGGTCTCAAATAAGTGGAGGAAAGCCTCCACATCATCCTGCGCCGTCATTTTTGGGGATGAGTTGCATGGCTTGTTTCCGTGGCTCAGGTAGCGGAACGCGCTGGCGGGCGGCCGCGCGAAGTTCGGCGAGCTCTTGGTCAGCCTGGCCCTGCCGGCTGGCGAGATGTTCCACGATCTGCTGTTGGCGCAGGCTGACCTCAGTAAGTTGCCGGAGTAAATCCTCCATGCTCTGGGGAGGAGTGGCTGCCTAGCAAACACAAACAGGAGAAAAAAAGATGAGTGAGATGAGCAGAGATCACTTGCCGGTGCGAAACTTCCACGTTTTATGCCCGCATTCTCCACCAGTGTAGCGGGGTGGAAGAATCACACGACAAGGAGAGCTCGGATAAATACCCCGGAGGGTGGATTTATTCAGTGAAGAAGCAGTGGAAGGTGAGTGTGCGTGGTCAGGTGCTCTCGGTGCTCTTCCTTGGCGTGGTGGACCGGCGTGGTGCGAGGTGCAGGCTGGGTCGCTCAGACGCTCGTTTCTGCAACAGAGAGTAGAGACAGTGTCGGTTAGCGCTTCTTCCATCTGGAGAGGTTTCTCCTCGACTCCCAGCCTCACGCGGCTTATCTGGCCGCGGGCTAAGGAGGAACAGGTGCGGCCACTTCAGCCTTGATGAGCCGGGCCAGGTGTTCCTGGTGCGTTTCCAGGGCAACGCTGATGAGGGCTTGGGACGCTCGTCACAGTAGACACACTGAATATAATGAGCATAAAGTACAGGGAAAGTCAAATTCTACATAGACAGTAAAAGCATATTTTCAGTATTCAAGTACATCAAAGAGTTAACATTAAGAATTATGTTATTCTCTGCTTAGCCTTGATGAAAGGGGACATGCACATCAGAATCAGAATTAGAATGAGCTTTATTGGCCAAGTATGTTTACACATACAAGGAATTTGTTGTAGTGACAGAAGCTCCACAGTGCAACAGAAAGACAGCAACAGGACAGGTGTAATGCCTGATCAGGATACACACACATCTAGGTTCAACACATTCCTGATGCAAGGATGTGATCAAAGCTCGCATTCCAGCGGAACCTATCGCTCCAAACTCCCCTTTTCTTTTTGGGATCATAAAAACCAGGGTCCAGCTCAGGAAATTCACGTTTTGTCATTTTGAAAGAAAACAGAACTCCCCTTCCCGGAGCCTAAACTTTACTGGCGCCATATTCCCTAAATCTCTAGCCATTAAGTTTGCAGTAAATCATGAAAACGTCTGGACGAAGAAAGTATTACAGCCAACTCGGAGCTAAGACGAGCTCCAGAGCTCCCCAAGAAGTGACATTATGACCTCGCGTTCGCCCAAGAAAGGAATGCGTTTTTCCTGTTGCGTTCTCTGAACCAACAGAAACGGACAAAGGGAGCCACAGCTTGGCTTAAGGATATTGTGTGTTTTTGAAAAGGGAACGAGTTATAATAAGTTCCTGCGAAGCAAAATATACTCGAGAAAAGAAATACTATATCTATACATGTATTAAGGAGTGTGTGTTTGTGACATTTATAAGCTGTTGCATTATTTTTAATCCATGGTAAATCCAGAATGTATAAGTTACCTGATTACTAGATGTTTAGCTCACCTGCTATTTGAGTCGTTTAGAATTTAGGATCGTTTAATCAATGCCTTAACTACGAAATCGAATATAAAGGATATTTGTATTTTGGTGCCTGTTAAACGGCTACTGTTTGGTCTCGGATGAAAGCTGATTTAATGAATAATAATATTGTGGTATGAATTAAATCTTATCTGTTTTTCATTAACGCCTATTTACAAGATGAATGGAAGTCTGCTGTTATAAGTTTTTATGTGATAAAATACTTGCGCAGATAATGTATGCAACACGAAACTCTGCAGGGCGGGGCTCCGCCCACAGAGACGCTTGCGATTGGGCCACGCGCCAAAAAGGCGGACCCCAAATCGTCCCGTTAAAAACGGATACTCAACCATGAGAGTTGAGTTGGAGTTTGAAAACAACAGGAGGACACGCACGCCAGCGAGTCTCTCGTTCTGCTCACGCTGCAAGCGCTTCAGGCCTCGAACATCACGGCGAAGCAAAGCAACTAACACCAAGTCTCAGTTAAACTTTGAAAGAACTTTAACATTGGAAGCTAAGACCTGAATCGGCTTCCTGAGCGCCATTACGTCAGAACGAGACGACCAACCACTGAAGAGCAACCGCGTCACACGACCAATCCGCACGCGATCCGTCTCAAGCTGAGCAAAGAACGGACTTCACCTTTGAAGAAAGCCTGAACTGAGTTTGATCGAAACAACTGAAAGACCAAGTAAGGCAAATCTCTTTATTGACTGAAACCAGGATATCTCTCCGTTGAGAGTAAAGATAAAATACTTCTTTGTCTATGAGTTTCCTCAGGTTGAAAAGCTAGCATTAAAACCTAAGTCTCTCTCTCTTCAGATATAAATAACTCGCTCCCATTGCAACGTATGTGTGTTTATGTCTGTTTGTGTTGTCTAGTCAGTTAATGTTGTGTTAGAATAGTGAATAAAACTTTGACTTTATTAAGAACTCTTTTGTCTGTGTTATGTGATTTAACATGTCGTAACTATTTGCCAAAAAGATCGCGTTTTACCTACGCTCAGGAGCTAACTAAGTTGACTCAATTTAACTATTTGATTTATTTTAATCGTTGGCCACGAATTAAATAAACAAAGCGTTAAGAAATAACTTGCTGTTATTAATGCTTGCTGGACAAGTCGTTAACAAGGCATAAGTTGTACATTATGATTGATAACAATTAATCATATGAAGATCAACTCTTAAGAGTGATTCCCTAAAAGCTAAATAATAAAATAAATATATTTTTGTAGGATTCTTTTCCTACACAGGACACAGATAATAAAAGAATAACAACACAACCAAATAGGCAATGTACAAAGCAGCAAAAACACAATATATAATATAGACAACTATGTATGTACAGGTGAAGTATGTGCAAATTAGAAATTAGAAAATAAAAATAAAATAAGTGAGTGTGGTGAATGGATAATGTATTCTAGTTGTGTGTTCCACATTTATTGTTGAGTGTTCATGAGATGGATTGGGGGAAGAAACTGTTCCTGTGTCTGGTCGTTCTGGTGCTCAGAGCTCTGTAACGTCGACCAGACGGTAACAGTTCAAAGAGGGAGTGTGCTGGATGTGAGGGGTCCAGAGTGATTTTACCAGCCCTTTTGCTCACTCTGGATAAGTACAGCACTTGGAGAGTGGGGAGGGTTGTACCAATGATTCGCTCAGCAGTCCGGACTACTCTCCGTAGTCTTCTGAGGTCAGATTTGGTAGCTGAGCTGAACCAGACAGTTCTAGAAGTGCAGAGGATGGATTCAATGATGGCGGAGTAGAACTGTTTCAGCAGCTCCTGTGGCAGGTTGAACTTCCTCAGCTGGTGAAGAAAGTACCAACCTCTGCTGGGCCTTTCTGACAATGGAGTCTATGTGAATATCACACTTCAGGTCCTGGGAGATGGTGGTGCCCAGGAATCTGAATGACTCCACTGCAGTCACAGTGCTATTCATGATGGTGAGTGGAGGGAGAGCAGGGGGGTTTCTCCTGAAGTCCACAATCATCTCTACAGTTTTGAGCGTGTTAAGCTCCAGGTTGTTAAGACTGCACCAGACAGCCAGCTCCTTAACTTCCTGTCTGTAAGCAGACTCGTCACCATCCTGGATGAGGCCGATCAGTGTGGTGTCCTCTGCAAACTTCAGGAGCTTGACAGAGGGGTCTTTAGAAGTGCGGTCGTTGGTGTAGAGGGAGAAGAGCAGTGGGGAGAGTACGCAGCCCTGAGGAGCTCCAGTGCTGATGGTACGAGTGCTGGATGTGAATTTACCAAGCTTTACTAACTTCTGTCTGTCTGTCAGGAGGCTGTTGATCCACTGACAGACAGAGGTGGGGACGGAGAGCTGGGTTAGTTTATTCTGAAGGGTTTCCGTGATTATGGTGTTAAAAGCGGAGCTGAAGTCCACAAACAGGATCCTCACATAAGTCCTTGGTCTGTCCAGATGCTTCAGGATGAAGTGCGGTCCCATGTTCACTGCATCCTCCACAGACCTGTTTGCTCTGTAGGCAAACTGCAGGGGGTCCAGTAAGGGTCTGGTGATGTCCTTCAGATAAGCCAAAACCAGTCTTTCAAATGATTTCATGGCTACAGACGTTAGGGCCACAGGTCTGTAGTCATTAAGTTGGGTTTCAGTCAAGTAAATTTTGGGTTTCTTTAAGACGGGGATGATGGTAGAGCGTTTGAAGCATGAGGGGACTTCACACAGCTCCAGTGATCTGTTGAAGATCTGTGTGAAGATGGGGGCCAGCTGGTCAGCACAGATTTTTAGGCAGGCTGGTGACACACCGTCTGGGCCTGGTGCTTTCCTTCTTTTGTTCTTCCTGAAGACCTGGCACACATCTTCTTCACTGATTTGAATTGTAGGTGTGAGGGAGAGGAGGGTTGCTGGAGGTGTTAATGGTTGTGTGGAGAGGTGTTCAGGGCAGGTGTGGGGTGATTTTTCAAAACGACAATAAAACTCGTTCAAGTCTTCTGCCAGTTGTTGATTCTCCAGAGTGCTGGGGGATGGTGTCTTGTAACTGGTGGTATCCTTCATTCCTTTCCACACTGAAGCAGGAACACTGGAAGAGAATTTTTCCTTAGCTTGTCAGAATAATTCCTCTTTGCCGCTCTGATCTCCTTTTCCAGTGTGTATTTGGCCTGTTTGTACAAGACTTTATCCCCCTTTCTGTAAGCATCTTCTTTGGCCTGACGGAGCTGTCTGAGTTTTGCAGTGAACCATGGTTAGTCATTGTTGTAGATTATATGAGTCCTGTTAGGAATGCACATATCCTCACAGAAACTGATATAAGTTGTTACAGTCTCTGTGAGCTCGTCCAGATCGATGGCAGCAGCTTCAAAAACAGCCCAATCAGTGAGAGAGAAACAGGCTTGTTGATCCTGCTCTGTTTCATTAGTCCATCTTTTAACAGATCTTAATACAGGCTTTGCAGATTTAAGTTTCTGCCTGTAGGTTGGAATAAGATGAATCAAACAGTGATCAGAGAGTCCTAAAGCTGCTCGTGGAACCGAGTAACGCCTTGGGGGTAGTAGGGGCTTGATCTGGCTGGCGTTTTGGAGGAGTGGGCACTGGAGGAACGGGCCCTGGAGAGGCAGGCACTGGAGGATGCTGTCGAGGGGCCGGCACAGGAGGGCACTCTGGGGGCGCAGGCACGGCATAGCGCTTTCGAGGGACTGGCACGGAGCTTGGGTGAACCGCAGACGGAGGCGTTGCTTTCCCCGCGGACGGCGGCGTAGAATTCCCCGCGGATGGCGGGTTTGGGAGAGCTGCGGACGGCAGCTTAGAGTTCCCCGCAGACACGGCCGGCTGACTTGCGTTGGCTGCGGACGGTGGCTGGCTTGCATTGGCCGTGGATGGCGGAAAGCTGGTTCTGGCTCGGGTCTGGACACTTCCCGAAATTGGCGTCATCCTACACCATCGCCGCGGTGAGCTTGCAGAACTCCCTGGCATATTCATAGAATGGAAGATCTTGGCGTGCAATTAGAAGCGACGAAGAATGCTTCTAATCACATTGTCTTTATTGATCCAAGAACACAGAGCACGTTGGCGTCAAGAAAAGACATTCAACGACATTCAAGACAGTGACAGGGAAACACAGGGCTTAAGTAAGGGAGACTAAACGAGGATAAACTAGATAATTAATAACACACACCTGGAACAAATTAACTGATAAACCTAAACGGGGACAGGAACAGGAACTAACCAAATATGGACATGAAAGGAAGGGAAACACAAGACACAGGAAGACAGGACTGACAGAAGTTAAAATTGCTAGTCAACAGTTGGAGTCCTCCTCACGCGATGGACAGACGAACCTGGAATGTGTGTTTGCTGGACATTGTCCCGGTGGAACTCTCAATTTCTTGTGTGCATGGATCTAGTGTGGAAACTGTAAGTTTGTGTCATTCAGCGTTTGATGTTTTGTCATCTTTTCTGGAATCCATGTGAAAATTATTTTATAGTAGGTTGGGGTGGGTTCTGAATTTTCACAGTTTTTTGTTTGTTACTGCTATTTTAGGAAGAAAATTCAATAAAAAGTTGTTAACAAAAAAAATTTGAAAATACTTTTTTTTGCTGTATGGAGTGTTAAACACTATCAAATAATGTGATTAAATTCAGTTTATTCACATATTTGGCACAGAAACAGATGCTATATTTAGTAAGGTAGCATAACATGTATCCTTTGCAGAGAATGTAATCCCAAAATACACTGCAACAAGCTAAGATGGTGGACAAAAAAGTACTAAATACTGAAAAGCGTCAATAAAATAGTTCCTTGCAATTACTTTACCAAATACATGTTGTTTGCTATGTATTTATATGCTTACTTTTTAGTACTAGCTTAACAACATGCTAACATCAAACTGTACTGAAATCAACTGATGTATTGCATTAAATCAGTTATGACCTTTTATTTACAAAGTTGTCTATGTGGCACTAGGTAGTAAGGCAGCTAATCAGATTTTGTAATTGAGTTTATGTGTTTATGAGTTAAAATAAAACTAAACGACATATCGTTTCTTCAGTATTTTGCTGCATATTCGAATATAGCAAATTATCAGAAAACAAAAACAGTGCATCCAAATAGGCATACTTCCATACTATATACTGTAACAGGCAAAAACACTTTATTGGGGCCACGGATGAGAATTTATGAATGGCACTGAAGCAACGCAACTGACACAGGTAGGTCACTTGACAGTATTAACATGGCAGATGTACGTCCAAATTTCAATCATTCTACTCCTATTCATACTGTATCAAGCTACTTTTTTATACAGTCATGCAGTAAGTCATACATTTTTAAACCAAATGTAGTACCTACACAGTCTCCTGGTAAACTGAGAGCTTTCATTATTCATTTTTCTCATGACTCTGTTACAATAATTTATGACTTTATTTAGTCAAATTATTCACTTTTCACCATTACCCATTGTCCACGTTTTGGGCTAATATAATGTGCACTACAGGCTAACAATGTATCTGTCACCGGCACACGACAAGCCGTTAACGTCGTACACCGGATCTTTTATCAGTGTACCATTTTAGGTGTTTCAGAGGTGGTGGAAATCTGTGGAGCTTGTTAAAAAGAACAGAGAGAAGTGGACATGTTGACAGGACATTATTAATAACTGAAGAAACTGGATTACATAACAGCCTCCACAGTGTCTACCACATTAACTCTAGCAGGATCAACCGCACGGCGTGAAGCAGCACAGCTAGGAATCACTTTGGACTAGCGATTTAGACTATCGCCCTCCAGTCCAGGTGCCGTTGTATCCGACTTCTGTTGTTGTTTGGATTACAAAAAAATTATACTTATGACTAAATAGATCTGGCAACCAGAACAGGGAGCACTTGTTTTATGAGACTCGACTCAAAACATGAGCACCGCTTGTGTGGAAATGTGTCAGTGGTTCCCGCAACATGCACAGACCTGGACTGTGCTGAGCCCTTATGTGTTTATGGGCTGTGGCAGTGTGGCAGCTTGCAGGCCTGAGCACAACCCATGCATGAAAAGCCAATATGCTGGAGAAGGGAGAGATGAAAGAGATGGAGTTAGTGTGGCTGCACGGCCCTGCTGACTGGTATTAGAATGGGGGGCAGGGGAATACAGTATATATCGAAATAAAATCAACACAGTGCTACCCTTCACTCTTAAACATGCAGCACATATATTTATTTGCTGGCAAACCATCAAAATAAAGGCTCTGTGGTTTAACATTTGAAAATGAACACACAAATCGAGCGTTAGCGTTAATTCTGGCAGGTCACGTGAGTCAAGCTTGCATCAGCTGATTCTCAGCCAATCACATCTACCTATAGGAATACGACACCTATTGCGGCATTCCTATATAAGCTCTATTCAGTTTGAATCGACAGCTTTTCCCGCTTGCTCAGGAGCAAATTAGACAGCAAATTCCATCTCTATGGGAAAGCTTCAATCAGGAATTTTCATGGGTTAATTTCTCACAGAGTTCTCACCAGATTCAAGTTTGTGAACTTGAACGCGAATTCGCTGTGATTGATATAAGCTGATAGACTCGGAAGTGACCTCGGAAGTGACCTGAGCAGGCACTGCTTCTCACAACGATATATAATTGATATAGACTCTTGCCTGCAATGCCCGCAATTCGCTGAAGTTGTGCTAATGTGACTGCATCAACAACACTTTTACAAGAGATCTGCTTTCCCTGTTGGAAGAAGCAAAGATATCACGGAGGGTTAAAGCATACGTAACAACTGAACATTTAACCCTTTATTCATCTCACTCTGAATGTCTTCACGAAGCTAAGCGAAGTTCTTTTTCATTCTCATTGCCTTATGCTATGTTGGCAATTATGCTATCAAATATTGCTCGTTGTTTAAGGCAGTTGTTCAGTAACATGTTTGTTTGCTAGGCATGCTGTTGCTTTAGGCTCATTGGTGTATCTTGACACACTGGTAACATTACCCAGTTAAACTTACCACAGCCAGGCTTATTTTTAATCTGTTTAAGGCTATCTGATATGACACAGGCTTGCTGCTTAAGGCTCATCTAGTATTGGGAATTATGTTTCATTAAACTTATCCTACCATTATTTTCAAAACGCTGTATTTTAAGTTAGTGATATGCTGTTGCTTTAATTAGTGTACCTGTAACATGCTTGATACTAATGGCAGTATGTAGATTTTGCTACCAAAGGTTATTAATGCTAACGGTTATCTGGATAAGGGCTACATGGTGTTGCCTAAACTTCGGCTATTGACCATATGCTGTACTGCAATAAAGGGGCATGCTCCTCTTCTCAGCTGCTTATTAAAGAAGAGCAACCCTTCGCTGCTTCTCTTCTTCTTAAAGGGCTTTCTGCCCCAGTCTATGCTATTTCAGAAGGTATTTGCTTTAAAGCTGTTAGGGTATAGGGATTTCGCTTGCTTTTAGGGCTTATCTAGTGCTCAGTATCATGTTTGTTGCTAGACCTGCTTGTTGCTTTAAACTATTGGTGTTACAGCAAAACTTCCAGTGAGGTTATCTGTGATCCACCTCACCAGATATGAGTCCACACCCATCATTTTCAGTTTGTCACTCAGTAGCGGAGGCTGGATGGTGTTGAAAGCGCTGGAGAAATCAAAGAACATAATTCTCACAGCATTGCTGCAGCAACCGCTCCATGGTCTTCATGACATGAGATGTTAGAGCGACGGGCCTGAAGTCATTCAGCTCCTTAGGCTGTGGTCTCTTCGGAACAGGAATGATGCAGGATGTTTTCCACTGCACTGGAACCCTCCCAACTCGCATACTCAGGATATAGATGTGCTGCAGGGGGGTCACCCAGGTCCAGAGCGCAGGCCTTGAGTAGCCTGGGACACACACCATCTGGCCCGGCTGCTTTGCTGGTGTGTAGCCTCCTCAACTCTCCACTCACCTGAGCTACTGTAAAGGTAGGTGGAGAAGGGAGGACGTTGCTCTCCCCAGAAGGTGTCAGAAGGGGGAAAGTGTCAGTGGATAATGGTGAGGGTGGTAGGGGGATGATTTCTTCACATCCAGCAGTGTTGGTCATCTTTGACGATAGTGATCATGACAGAAATAATAAAAAACGCATTTTCCGCAATATATGTCACTTTTTTAATCATCTGAAACATGCTGCGACTTAAATAATCATTTAATTAATGCCAAGCACGCACATATTTGGATTTGTGTTGAATGAAAGAGTTATGTGAGCCTGAGTTTAACTGTGAAGAGCATTTCCTACAGTATTGTAGTTTCAGTCAATGTTTTTTTTAATGTAATATTAAAATGTGACTTGCACACAGATTTATCTCACATATTTATCACAGTTGTTTTCTCTCAGTAATGTTATTTTGATCTGGTGCATCAAGTGTGACTTATTTTCTCAAAAATATTGTGAATGCTTGTTTGTTTATTTTAATAAAGTATTTTTGCAGTATATTTCTTATTTTGTTTATTTTTATTTGATAATAATCACAATAAAAAGTCGTAAAATTTTATAGACACTTTGGGTCAACGTGGGTCACTTAGGCTTTTCAACGTTTTAAAATTATTCTTATTTTCTATACATACACTATACATTTCTATTCATTCCCTAAAAAACACTCTGTTCATTCTAGAAAAATTAATTCTTTTCAAATATAGCTTTTATATGGAAGCCCGTTTCGCCACTGGATTAAAAATTAAAAAGTTAATTGCGACTCACAATTCTGACTTTTTTTCTTGCAACTGCGAGCTTACATCTCGCAATTCAGAATTTTTTTTTTTTGCAATTGCGAGTTTATGCAATTCTCCGAAAAAAATGTCAGAATTGCGAGTTTACAGTATATCAGGCAATTCTGAGAAAAAAGTCAAAATTGCGAGATGTAAACTTGCAATTGCGAGAAAAAAAGTCTGAATTGTGAGATAAAAACTCGCAATTACCTTTTTTATTTTTTATTCAGTGGCAAAAAAACGGGCTTCCATATTTTTATATGTTATAGACATCTGGTAAAAATTCAAAATTTCATATTGCAGACAGTATGATTGAGCAAAAAAAAAAATAAAAAAAAAAATATATATATATATATAAATAGGTTGGCTGACAAATTACAACAAACTATGAGAAGAAGAGGAGGGAACCAGGTTCAAACAATGCGACATGATATGACTGCCACAACTTAATAGGCAGACCAGGGCTTTTGAAATTAACTGTCAAAGGTGATGTGTGCTAATCGCTAGGCCATAGCCCTGACTAGAACATTAAGAGATTGGTTCAACAACTTAAAGAGATATAGTTCACCCCAAAATGAAAATTCTATAATCATTAACTCACATTGAAGTTGTTTTTTGAGTTTTTGAGCATAAAAGAAGATATTTTGAAGAATGTTGATAACCAAAGAGTTGACGGTAGCCACTGACTTTCATAGTATGGGGAAAAAATAAAATGGAAGTCAATGGCTACCATCAACTGCTCTGGTTACCAACATTCAAATTATATTCTTTTGTGCTCATCAAAACATAGAAACTCATACAGACACAACTTGAGGGTGAGTAAATTATGACTGAATTTTTATATATTTTTGGGTGAATTATCCCTTTTGATGAAAAAGTGACAGCATTAGTGATGTTTGATGTGTGTGAAGGTTTGTGTTTATTGAAGCAGGACACTTCATCCACAGACCTGTCATGTATTTGTGCAATTTACAAGCGTTCTCATGCGTGACTCTCCTTCTGTCTCTACTTCTTTCCTCTCGTCTTATTTCTCTCCCCCTCTCTATCATGTCCTGCCTGTCTACTTCAGCCTTCATCTGTCAAATTCTCCTCACGTTCATCATATTCCCTTTTGTTGCCCTCCAGATCCTTTGTCCACCTTTCTCCAACGAAACGTTTATGTCTTACACCTCTCCAGCCTTCTCGCTCACACACATCCCCCGTTCCTTTTTTCTGTTTCCCCTGGCTTAATACCTATTCATACCCAGCAAAAAACAAAAATGCAAAACGGTTTGCAGTCAAAACGTATAAAACAAATGTAAACAATTATTTGTTATAATTATGTGAAAAACAAATAATTTCTGATGGAATAGGGGGTGCTGAACAGTACAACAGATGATGCACACATCTGTCAGCATAAGGATGTCAATACAGAGTTTAATTTTATTAGTAATTTTACTTAACTAGATACGTCTAATGCATTTGCCTTATTTTCATAAATTATTCAAATGCATTATGTATTAAATGTATAATGTGTATATACACACACACATATATGTATTTTTTATTATTTATAAATTATTTTTTAATGACTTTTTATGATTGTATATTGACTGTATTGTGATGTTTCTGGTAGTGGACAAAGACAACAGCATAACCAAAGTACTAGTATAATTGGGGGACTTGGGGAACATGATCAAAAGCTATTATCTTATTGGTCAATCGAACACAAAAAGTCTCTCCGCAAAAAATAAAATAAAAAATGCGTTAGATTTGTCGGCAGATGAATATTCCCACCCGGATATTCACAGGCCCAGAGAAACCTAGTGTTTTTATTCAACATCTGTGCTCTGACTGAATATGTGCAGTCAATATTCACACTGGAGTGAATAGGCCTTAAGATTGTTCATCCTCTTTCATCTTTTCTTCTTCGTTCCCTCATCTCCCTCCTCTTCTCCATCTCACCAGCAGACCTCAGGGAAGTGTTGTTATGTAAGAGAGCCATATGAAGTGAAACAGTGCTGCAAACCAATGCTTAAATAATTCACCCACACTACTATATTGTCACGGGCTGATGAGGCACAACTGCAGGCAGACGACGGTGATACAAACAAAAGGTATTTTAATTAGAATATCAAAAGGTAGACAAGAAATCAAGCTTACATAGACGAGAACGGACGAATACACAGGGAGAACTGAAGACTTATAAAGGATGGACCAAACATAGGAGACTAATGAGATAATTGCAAACACAGGTGAACTGAATGACTAATTAAACTGAATGGGGAAAACTAGGTCACAGGGGAAAACAGAAAACCAGACATGTAACAGTTCGCCCCCTCCCGGCAAGGCGTGACCCCACGCCGTAATATAATAACTGAGGAGGGAGGGTGGGGGCTCTGGAGGAGGATGTGGAGCAGGAGGGTGGCAGAAAAACAAACAAAACAAGAGAGAGTCCAAAAAAGTCCATGGGGGAGTGGAGGGTGGGAGGAGCCAAGGGGAAGCCAGGAGCAGGAGGAGTCCGATGAAAATCCAGAGACCAGCCAGGAAGAGGCCCCAGGGCGGAGTCGAGGGAGGGAGGAGCCAGGGTGGAGAAGGCCTTGACGACACCCTGGGGACGACTGACGGAGATGGAGCCGATGGAAGGGGAGCCCAGGATGGAACCGAGCAGATGGAGAGCCAGGGTGACATTAAGGATCCGGAGGGCCAAGGCGGAGTCCGAGGCTCAGGCGACTGAGGTGGAGGCGGGGAACCGGAATGCCGCGGCGGAGCCAGAGTGACGGAGGATGAAGGTGACGCTGACGGGAAGGAGGAGCCTGACATCGCCGAAGGGGAGGAGTGACTAGGTGTAGCCGCAGGAATGGAGCCCCAAGGCGGCGGATGGTCGACGACTGACCAAGGCGGAGCCGGAGGGACGAGGGAGCCCGGTGGAGCAGGTGGGAGGACGGGCCCCGGTGGAGGTGATGGAGCTATGAGCCAAGGTGGAGCCGATGGTTCGGAGGGCCGAGATGGAGTCCGGGGTTCGGAGGCTGGAGGTGGAGACAGGGAATCCTCACACCTTGGCAGAGCTGGCAGGTGAAAGTCCCGAGGCGATGGCTCAGGGCGCCCAGCTGGCGCAGACTGAGGGTGAGCTGAGGGGCTGACAGGCACCAGCGGGACTAGGGTTGAGGAACTGACTGGCTTGAGAGGAGGCGGGAGAGGGAGGCTGGGAGGGAACACAAGAGGATTCGAGCTGGCCGGAACCAGCGGAGACACAGAAGATTCCAGGCTGGACGGAACCAGCGGAGGCACAGGAGATTCAGGGCTGGACGGAACCAGCGGAGACACAGAAGATTCAGGGCTGGACGGAACCAGCGGAGACACAGGAGATACAGGGCTGGGTAATGCCTCCCCAAACCAGTCAATAAGATCCCACATGAAGATGTCCTTAAGTTCTTCGGAATAATTGCCAGTGGCCAGTTGCAGCTCACCCTCAGCTTGGGCGGGGCTTCCCTCCAAGCCCTCGATCTCCACTAGGATTCCCTCGGGGACGGACGATGTTGCCGGCTCACGCACTTGGTCAGACCACTCCTGGGGCTCGGGCTCCGGGGTGACGATAGGCTCGATCACGGGTCTCGGATCTGGCTCACGTGTCACGGCAGGCACAGGCTCTCCATCTGGAGTGGGCTCCGGCGAGATCTCCGTGCAGTAGGAGAAAGGCTGGCTGGTCACTGGTTTGGGAGTGAGGCTGGAGAAGTCCTCATCAGCGGGGCAGACGGAGAAGAATAGTCCATTGTTCTCCAGCACCCACTCCACACATGCGGCAAAGTTGTTCCGAGGACCGCTCCCGGGGAGGCGTGCCTTAGACCGCTCGCTAAGGCTGGCGATGTAAAATACACAAAGCGAGCGGTCAGGATAGTGCGTTAGGCACGCCAATTCCACAAAATCCCTGGTGTAATCTTCTAGGGAGCGGTCCCTCTGCTCCAGGCATAGCAGGGCAATGTTGGTATTATCCATGGGAAAGGGGGAGGAAAAAATAGGGGAACAAAAAATGCCGCAAAAAAACTGTATTGGTCCGTTCTTCTGTCACGGGCTGATGAGGCACAACTGCAGGCAGACGACGGTGATACAAACAAAAGGTATTTTAATTAGAATATCAAAAGGTAGACAAGAAATCAAGCTTACATAGACGAGAACGGACGAATACACAGGGAGAACTGAAGACTTATAAAGGATGGACCAAACATAGGAGACTAATGAGATAATTGCAAACACAGGTGAACTGAATGACTAATTAAACTGAATGGGGAAAACTAGGTCACAGGGGAAAACAGAAAACCAGACATGTAACATATATAAAGCCTGCATGTACATATAAGCGGATCCCCAGCATCCATCTCGCTCCCTCTCAATCCTGTCAGTAATTACTCCACCTTACCTTCTATCCTCGAGCAGCTGCCCCCTACCACTGCCTCTGAATGGACTCCTTCATCTACCTAACAGATTATGCTCATTTTTTGCTTTGAGTTTATAGCTCGAACAACAGTTCTGGATGATCACTCAACGGATAGCCCAAGGGATCACACTAATTCAAAGGGAAAACACAGGCTTATTAAGATAAAGATTTATGATTTTCATTAACATAGCCACTATGTTGGAACTGTGATTTAAGAACTAGCCTAACCAACCAACAGTTAGCCAACGGGTAATCAGTCTTACTTTTCGGGTTCAAATTGTCTATGTTTTAATGTAACTGACTAAATAATACCAGTGTTAAAGAATAATTGGTAAGACTAGTCTAAGCAGTTTATGCAACCGACCACAAAACACCATAGCAACTGCATAGCAAATACTCTAAAAACCAATGTAAGAACATCTTAGCAACTGCAATGCCATTGCAACCACCCACAACACCTGAGCATAATAGCTATGATTATTAAAATACTGGCCAATACATGATCAGATTCATTATGAATCGTTATAAGTTTGTCAAAATAAATTAATAACAAAACCGTAAAAACAAAACCAATCATTTTAAATGCTACAAATGAAAGCATCGCCTTTTTAGATAACACTTTACAATAACCTTCCTTAGTTATGCTTTGTTAAAGTATTAACTAGCAGCATTGTTAGTTAATGCTGCTAGTTAATGCATTAACAAAGATGCATTAAACAATGCATTAAAAAATAATATTAACAGATACAAGTTTTGATTTTAAAAATGTATTAGTGTTGAAATTAACTAACTGATTAGTTAATGCTTCAGAAAATTGTTTGGTTAAACTTTATTTTTAGGTGTCCTTGTTACAGTGTAATTATACATTTAAGTACTGAGTAATATTAATTAACTACATGTACTTACTAATATGGTTAGGGCTTGGTTTATTGTTATTTTAGCGCTTATAATTATAATTTATTGTTATTATAATAGTAAATACATCTAACGTGTAACAAGGACATTTAGGTACATTTAGTAAGTTATCACTGTATTAAAGATTAGCTTTAAGTAATGGCAAAGGTAGTCTAGATTTAAAAGTAGGGGAAATGTATGCACAATGAAATATCCAATATTGGTGAATACCAATCAATTAAATATCGGCCAATAACTGATATGGTACTGATTTATTGTGCATCTTCAGTAAATGTCTTTCAAGCACCACCAACTTTTTTTTTTTTCTCGGAAAATGAAATAAACCAATTTGTTATTTTTGTTTGCCGCACAATGGCAAGTAAACAACAGCACATCTTTCTTGGCAACATTCCTTACTACCGGTAGTTTGCAAGTATGACAATGTCAAGTCAACAGCATTGCAACACTGTAGTAATCTTCATGTGTCCTAAACAGAACATGATCCAGAGAACCATCTCCGCTAGGTGACTCCTTTCCAAGTGTCCTGTTTATATCCTGACAATACCTCTTGAGCCCCATGTGGCTCGCCAAGCCCCATCAGAACTAACACAGTTAATGCCCTAGAATTGGGCTCAGTAAAGTAGGCCGTTCTAAGCCTAGCATAAAGGCATCCCAGAGCAGAGAGTGGGCTAGTGGCATCTACACACCAGAATTCAGAGGCTGAAGCAACACTTGACCTTATTCCTCCTCTGGGCTTTAAAACCAGGCGCTGATTGACATGTTGTATTTTTAAAGAGCACTGTCTGGTAACTGCACTAAACTATCACTTTACCTATCATATCCTCCCCAGAAACACCAATGTAAACATCTATGTCAATGTTTAGTATATCAGCAAACTACTGTGCCAGTTTATATGTATTAATATGTTCAAAATGCTCTCAATTGGTTCATATAGGGACCTGCTGTGTAACTGTACAACAATAGTAACACTGTAAAACAGTATTTTGAAATACTAGTAAATACAGTAATATCACAGTACAGTTGTGTGCCCTTTTGACACATTTGTATATAAACCAACAATAACAAAGTGCAGAAAAATGCCTTGTGTGATCAATATACAGTATAAGTGAACTGCATTCAGTTTAGTTTGCTTTAGAGGGGTCTGGGTTTGTTTGGAGCATTCACAAAATTTTCTCCTAAAGTGGCCAATTTCTTGACATGTCACAGATTTATGCATGAAACACAAGCATATAAGCATGCTTGATGGCAGGACCACACATGTAAAAGATATACTTCTCATACTGTTATTGTTTTTATACATTATTATTAATTAATTGTTTTTGTAGATAAAATGTAATATTATTCATCAAATATATTTATTATATGTGACCCTGGAGCACAAACTTGTCATAAGAATCAATTTTATTAAACTGAGATTTATACCACCACGGAAACTTGAATAAATAAGCTTTCCATTGATGTATGGTTTGTTAGGACAGGACAATATTCGATCGAGATACAACTATTTGAAAATTTGAAGTCTGAGGGTGCAAAAAAAAAAAAACATTGAGAAAATTGCCTTTAAATTTCTTCAAATTAAGTGCTTAGCAATGCATATTACTAATAAAAAATTAAGTTTGGATATATTTACGGTAGTAAATTTACGAAATATCTTCATGGAACATGATCTTTACTCTTTACTTGCTGGTATCGTTGGCTATTGCAACAAATATACCCATGCTACTTATAATATCCAGGGTCACATATTATATAAATATATACATTTTATATAAAAATATGATAATAATATTACAGGCTTATTTTTAGTTTAGTTTAGGTGAAGCAATGTCTTCGTTCAGTTTTTAGCAAAAAAAGACTTGAAATGGATTGCATTGCAATTATTGATCAGAACTATATTATTATTATTATGAAGTAATTACTGTGTAAAAAATGCAGTCCTTATAAATATTTTTATTGTACATTTTAAACTATTTACAATTTATTATATTAATTTATTATTTTAACAACATGAATATATTATATTTGTTGTGGTCATTCAAGAAAATTTACTTTTGTTTTATATTTTAATATTATTTGTTTGTGTTTTGTTACAGTTAAATCTGTTAATTATGAAACAAATTTGTGTAATTTTGTAATCGTCATAAAGGGCGTGGTAATGAATTGAACGGCAATACGCCAGAAGAAATGGAGTGGGTCAGACAGTTTTTGTTTGTGGAAAATCCATTTTTTAATTTTGTTTTGTATCATTTGTATCTTAATTTTATTACATATTTTTTGTTGACAATTATCAAAATCAAATAAATAAGAACAAGGAAAAATCATATTGTGGAATGAAATGCGTAACAAGATGCAAACCCACTCCCATGCATCCACGGCCTGAAGAAAAGGCCAAAACAATATTAATACATAAACATTATACCAAAAAATGTATGCATATTATTATTAATTATACAATGATAATAATAATAATAGTGTCAATTGTCCAGAATTAATACAACCACATAGCCACAACATTGAGCTATAAGACAGACACGAATGAAAGCATCCAGTCTGTTCATTTCACCTTGCAAATCTGTGAATGGTTTTCTGCCTTCATACCAGGATCATTAAGACAGATTCATACGCAAGCTGGAAATGAGTATGAGAATGTTAACAGTGTGGCTACACTATAATGATCGCATACAAAGAGTGATGCTCAGTACAGCTCCCATGAGACGATAAACCAGCATATCAAAACACTAAATGGAAAGCACCATAAAATCCATTATGCCAGTGCAGGAATGAAAGGCCTAACTCTAGCTGCACTTAGTAAATGAGACTCGGCAAATGACACACCATGCAGTGTTTTATGAAATCCTGCTTTGCTGCTGTGGGGATTCTATGCAGAGACAAATTCTTTGTTTGTCTCCTGCATTTGACGCTGCACACTGCTAAATATGAATGCTTAGCTAACCTCATCACTGGGATTTTAGATGTGGTTATTTATTGATGCATTTTGTTGATGATAAAAGCCCTCAATTATATATAAGGGGCGAGAGGAGACAGAGGTAGTTCAGAGATTACGGCTAAAACTGCCAGATCTAAAGTACCTCAATGAGGTAGCCGGTGCATTGGAGGGGGGTCACTACTGTGACTCATTACGTGTGGCAGTGACTAACGCAACCTTAACTTTTAGAGAGGTCAGATTACTTATATCAAAGCCTGAGTTATAATGGGCCTTGTCATAAGATTCAGCATTCAAAGGCAGGTACAAATCAAATGTTCTGCCAAAAAATGTCTATGTCAACAAAGCAGGACTGAGCAATATAACTGAGATGATCCTCAGGTACGTTTATGCACAACATTCATGCCGTAAATCAGCTCAACATCTGCTTTTTGTGATAAACATATGGGATTTAAACAGTAAAAGGTGACAGATTTTTCATTTTTGGGTGAACTACGTCTTTGACACAAAGGGTATTCTAAAGGCTAATGCTATTTATCGAATCAACACAGTAGAAAACACATTTCAATGCAGCCGCATTAGCATGCAAATTAATATATCCTGGAAATTGTTTCGAAAGTTCACAAGCCCACAGATTTTTGCAATTCAAATCAATCAGCTAGGCTGAAGTGTTAATTTGTGTAAAAAACAAGAAAAAGATTAACATTGGGGGTTTACAAAGTCTGCAATTCAAACACATATGTACAAGAATATATCTGTTATTATTATCACAAATTATACATCGCTGGACCAAAAAGAAAAAAGTAGTAGCGGAGGAGAAGAGAGAATCTATGAAAGTGCAAATGTGAAAACGTGACCCATTAGCTGCCATCAAAGAGTCCGAATGCATCAATGAAAGCAAACAGCACAAAAAACTGAACTAATTTAAAAGAAATTATGTTTCTATTAAAATGCTGAAGCTGTTTTCTGTTTGTTACCTTGAAGGACAGAAAGGTACACTAAGTAAATTTTTGTTTACATTTATCTGCTCCAATTCATCCAAATAATACTAGTGGTTTTGGACTGTATATACTGACACCTATTGGCCTGGATGGATTAAATTTGCTCACTCACGGCTGACACCACCGAATCAGGTTGTGCATGTTTTGGCTTGTTTTGTTCTGGTTTTCCATGTTTCTCTATATTTCCCATTTTGTGGCTTAGGTTGTCATTTTGTTTTTATTTTTTCATTCATCTGGTGGCTCACACACCTGTTGATCCACACCATGGCACTGTTTTTTTGTTGTGTCAGTTGTCGTTAGAATGTACGTGTATATTTATGCTTTGTAAAAAATCCTGGCAAAATCATAATTTTATTAGTAACACGATCAATTGTAGCAAACGGCTGGTCACGTGATCCAAACATAGCAGCGCCCAAGAAGGTGCGACCCGCTCTATGTAGAATACAAACAGCTTTTTTGCTATAATAATACTGATATGACTATTGACACCTCAAGAGTGTGTATGTATTATTTCAATACTATTTCACTATAAAAGTGCCATTAACGTTAAACCGTTTTTTTAAGCAAAAAATTACCCAGTGCCCCTTCAATTAACCTAAGTCTAGTTTCTATAGACCGAGACGCTTATATTCAGTCTCAGTGATCTATGCTTTTATGTTCCTACATGTGAATATTAATGTGCGCTACGTGACCAGTAAATGTGCGAAAATCAATCAGACGCAACGGGGGCGTGACAGTTTCCATCTCGAATGATTTACCTTCAGACTAGAAAGCAAACAGTTAAATATGAACTGAAAACCTTATTGCTTGATTGTCTCTGAAGAATACAGGAAGGGCTGCGTGATGCCACCTCCTAAATCCTGCTGCATCACCGCCTCCACTGGATCTACCTTATTTAACAACCTGCCCGTGACTCAATTACCATCAATCCATTGCAGAGAAAATCATCTCTATCTCAAAATCATTCAGTCCTAAAGATGAACGGACCACATTAATAAATGCAATCGATACATTGTAATTAGCTGTGGCAATATTTTAACAATTAGTGCGTAAATCACGGCACAAAATAAAGATGCAGGTAGAGGAGAGAGAGGATATGTAGACTCACATTTAACTATCCGATCGGTGGAGTTCAAGACCATGTCAGGGTTAGACATCTTCATGGGCAGTGGATCTCTCCAGGCGAATGTTTTTCTCCCTCCTCGCAGAAGAAACGCTTTATTCTCGGCTTGTTTTCGCGGTGGCGAGATGCGGTTGGTGCAGTGGCATCACTCGGATGCGTCTCCTCCGTGTCTCACCGCCGGATGCTGCTGTTGCCTAGAGAGGGTGGAGGAGGACGATGCTGCTGCTGCTACTGAGACTGAGACTGTTGTGCAGGGGAGGATGGAGCTGATGGGGTGGGGGCGGTGGAGAAAAGGGAGAGAGAGCGCGCGCTCGGGAGATCCTTTCAGCGGGTTGCACCACCCCGACATGGCGAAGCGGGGAACTCCCACGCACTCGTGTGAAGGGCCTGGTGATGCTGCCATCAGGTGGAGGTGAAGGGCTTTCCCAAAAACGCGCCGCTCGCTCATCGCCATGACTGATAATCTAATTGAAATGCCACTCAGGTCTGTAAGAATGTATCCCGCTTGTGGCATCTTCGCCCTGCCAGATTCTTTAAGGGGAACGGTGAATTGTATTTTTCTAAATACACTGAGTTTCTGTGCTCTTTTAAACGGGAGTTATGAATATTTATTATCACAATAATGGCACTTAAAAAAAAAAAAAAAAAAAAAAAAAAAAACGGAGAATTTCGAATTAGCCAAAACTGTCATTAAAAATACATTAAACAAATCTACACTGGCTGTTGTAAATATGGTAAGTCTTTAAACATAAGTTGTGAATGCAACAATAAAAAATATAATGTGTGTCATTACTAAAACTGCTTATTTAGTGTAAGCCTATTGCCTGTATGCATATAAACATACAGTGTTGGGTGTAATGCACAAAGTAATTAATGTAGCTCAGTTTTCCTTTGAAAAATAAAGTAGGGATTACTCTTAATTTTCTAGTTACTTCTGATGCAATTGCATTAAATACTGTCTTGAATATAGAACAATTATTAAACAATACTTGACTTAACATCAAAATGTAATATAACATCTAATATTAAAATGTAGCTTTTGTTTTTAATGTAACCTTCTCCCTTTAAATACTTTGGTAAGTTCAAGAATAATTTTATATATGTACATTTTGATTAATATTATACAATGCATTGTAACTTTCGATGTTGATATGGGATTTAGCAAGTAATTAGTAATAAGTAGCTCAGTACTTTTAAGAGAGAGTAATTAGTAAAGTTCAAATTACACTGAAGATGTGCTAGTAGCTATGTTTTTACTATTTAAGAGTAACTTACCCAACACTAGGCAAATATTAGGCAAAATGATAATGATTTTGCAGAAATGTTTGTAGTAAATATGGTATTTCAATGTTATCTTTCAAAACAGTGTTCTCTGCTGAAATAAATATATAGATAAACTGCTTAAATCAGCCTTAGCTTAAGAGAGGGTCTTCCAAAACCCCTTTAAAACTGGCCACTAGCAAACCAGCTTGATTTGAGCTGTTGTTTATAAAATAATACCATTTATTACAGTTAGGTACTTCACATAAAACGGTGATATGGTATTAGACAAAATTAGCATAAAAAGTCAACAGTTTAACAACAAAGGCTAATGGTAATGTGAGAATGTGATCATCAGTTCAGTTCTATTTATTCTGTTATGTTGAATAATATTCATGTTTTATCATCTCCCAGTTGATTTGAGGAAACCCATATTCTCAAATGGACATCTCTTGGGTGCATCTATTGTAACAGTCAAACGCCAGTATAGCTTTATTTTATAATGCAGTGTTAAAAGATATATAGTTACATTATCTACTTTTTTCTCATTCATTGTTTTGAAATCTACATGTCCCTGGGCAACACTGACCGAAAGCTGAAGCAATGAGGTGCAGCAGGCAGTCAGCTTTGAACTGACACTGCGGAAAGACATTAATGCAGCTTTTTCTTGCTGGTAAAAACAGCTGCAGGGAACTCCCATTGGTTCAGGGGGCTGAACTGCTATTGCATTTATATACGCATTTCTAGAGTTTTGCAATACCGTATTCTTCCCATAGAGGTCAGGGCAGGCTAAAGTTATGCAAGCATGAACTCAGGAGTTTCAGCACATTCAGCAGTGCAGTAATATTATTTATTGTTACATCATTCAAGTTGATTTGTACACTGTATTGCTGTTTGCAAGTATACAGATTCAAACAGCGATTAGAATTAGTCTTTTTCATTATGTGCTACATCATATCTACCATATATTGAAAGCAGAAATGCCAAACAGCTTTCACAATTAAAAGAATAGTTCATCCAAAAATTAAATTCTGATTCTCACCATCATATTAATTCAAACCTACATCCTGATGGTTGCGAGACAAGCCGGTAAAAATGGCACTTGGTGTCACTGACCAAATTTAAAATAACTGTTTTTGTAGTTTAAGATTATTATTTATAATGGCAAAGCCTTTGTTACATGCTTCTTCAGAAATCATTTTAATATGCTGATTTGGTGTTTAAGAAACATTTATTAATATAAAAGTCAACAACAATTGTACTGCTTAATATTTTCTGTGGAAGCCATGATACCTTTTTGGGTAACACTTTAGAATACTGTTCCATCATTAATGAATAACTACACAAGAACACATGAGTAACACAATATTAGCAATCTAGTAACTACTAGTAACTAACAAGAAACTCTGATTAATTAATTAGTAAGTAATATTGCTTAGTCTAATGTGGTAGTTCACTATTAGCTAATCAGTAACTATTATTTTTTTAATACCTCCCTAAATAACTACTAAGAACTACTGTATACAGGTTCATAATTAATATGGATAATGCATAATGTATAATTAATTCTAAAGTAAAGGTCATGGTAATCCACTAGTAATGACTCAAGCATTATCAAATTCTTCAGAGGGAATTACTAATTATTTGGATCAGTATTCTAAAGTGAAGATCATGATAACTCACTACTAATGACTTAAATCATTGTAACCTTTTGAGCTAGATTTGATAACACTTAAATCATTACTAGTGGGTTACCATGATCTTTACTTTAGAATACTGGTTCGAAGTAATTAGTAGTTCCTTTAGAAGGATTTGGTTATACTTGAGTCATTAATAGTGGGTTACCATGATCTTAATTTTAGAATTAATTGTTCATTATGCATAATTCACATTAATTATGAACCTGTTTACAGTAGTTCCTAGGAATTCACCAGGATATATGAAAAAAGGTAGTTATTGATTAGCTAATAGTGAACTACCAGTTTCAACTGAGTGCTATTACTTACTAAATCAATAATCAAAGTTTCTTGTTAGGTAATAGTAATTACTACAATGTTAATAGTGCATTAGTCATTTGTTCCTGTGTAGTTATTCAGTAACAAAGGATCATTATTCTAAAGTGTTACCCGTTTTTATTATGATCCTTTGATTAATGGATTATCATATTGACCCCAAATACCAGATTAGTGAAATAAAAAAAAAATACATACCTTCAGAACAACCGAATCAAGCACAGTTTTGTTTTATGTGAATATAGATAGAAAATGTAGAAAAGTCACAAAATCTTATTGCACTGAGATGAAGGGAACCATTTTTTTAACTAAGAAAAACTTGATTGGGGTCATATTGACCCCAAGGACAGATTGAGGGCTAAACCAGGATAAGGACATAGTTCAATAAAGACATTTAAGTAATTTTTATAAACATGCTTAGAAAAAAAAAACATTAATGGTGTGCATCTTGAGACAAAACAAAGGCAGTGATATATTTTAAGATCCGTCAGTGCATTAAGTCTGCAATGTAGCAAATGACCACTAGATGGTGATCTATCATTGCAGGTTTTTCTCATCTCTAAATGACTTGAGAACGCTAGATTCCTTAACTTCCTTCGCAACATCATTATGCATCTGTTATTTGTTTCATAGTCATTTGCGTGGTTGACACTCTTAACTTGGGCTATGTTTTGTGTTTAGGAATCCCAGACGAGAGCCAAATATCTTTACATCGTACTCTAGCGGATCTGTCTCATCAGCATCTCCTATGAAAACATCAGTATTTGGCCACACCTGTTCCTATGATGACAATCCTAGTCATTTGGCCCTTGATTTCCTCCTCTTTTAATTCACTTCTGCCTGCCAGTGTTCAGATGGATCTCTGTGCATGAGGGTTCAGATGGAGCTTTGTGGTCTCTCTCTCTCTCTCTCTCTCTCTCTCTCTCTCTTTCTCTCTCTCTCTCTCTCTCTCTCTCGTACTACTGAGTCAAAGGCAGAGAGACAGCACAAGTTTTTTGCTGTCATCCTGTCAGGGTTGGCTTTTCACAGACAACCATATGCTCTTGAACACAGAGGGAGAGTCAAAAGTACTGCATGTCCCATAATCTGACACTTTGGATGGGGGAAAGAGGCTAGATACAGTCCAGAGGAAACAAAGGATGTGTTAAACAGTACTGCAAATAAAACAAAAAACAACTGAACAATTGACGCATTAGTGAAACAGATCATCCAGACTGATGGGAAGCTTGTTGTGCTGAGGCGGTGGGAGGTGAGCACGTAAAGGAGTGCTGGGCTGTGCCTCGGGGCAGAGAGGAGAGAGCGGCACTGCGGTGTTTGTTTGGAAATCTCACACAGCTCGCAACATTCCTGAGCGTCTGTGAAATCGGACATCTTTCTCTATTCGCTCTCTGGCATTTCTTTTTTCGGGCAGTCTTCTGGGGCACTCCTGTGGTGCTAGTCATGTATGCAGCTAGAGTGGGTAGCAGTGGGCAGAGTAAAACTAATACCCCCCTCTCCCTCTCTCTCTCCCTCTCTCAGGAAAGTGCCTCTGCCTCGTCTCACGCAGAGCGAATGCAACAAAAATCTGAGTGTGGCCATAGCCCCGGGGCGAGTGCGCCCACCACGGCCTCTCCAGTGTCACGCATTGCTGCTCCCTATACCAGAGAACTCTTTCTCTTTCAGGCAATGTTCAGCCAAACAGGGAGCAAAGTATTTTCTATTTTGCCGTCACTTTTAGGACACACATTTGCTTTGACACAATTTGCATTGTAAAAAGCGCTATATAAGTAAAGGTGACTTGACTTGACTTGACATTTGGTATTTCTTTTAAACATATAGTTTTAAAATTCTAGTTAGGAATTTTCTCTCAAAAATTAAAATTTTGTCATCATTTACTCGCCTCAAGCTATTCCATACCTGTATGAATTTCTTTCTTTTTCTGAACACAAACAATATTTTGAAGAATTTGGGTGACCAAACAAGTTTCTGGTCTCTACTGACTTCCATAGTATGGAGAAAAAAAAATACAGTGGAAGTCAGTGGCTACCAGCAACTGTTTGGTTACCCACATTCTCCAAAATGCATTACCAGTTGACGCTGATAGCCATGTGGGCAGGTCGCCGACATATAACGCCATTGCACTATGGGCCTCCAGAGTTCAAATCATGCCTCGAAGACTTTTCCTGATCCAGCCCCCTCTATCTTTCTCCCACTTTGCACCCTGTCACTTCTACACTGTCCTATACCAATAAAGTAAAAACATAGCCAAACTGCATTACCAAACAGTTTCTGGTCCTTATTGACTTCCATGGTATGGAGGGGAAAAAAGAAAGTCAGTGGCTACCAGCAAATGTTTGGCTACCCACATTCTTCAAAATGCATTACCAAATAGTTTCTGGTCCTTATTGACTTCTATGGTATGGAAGTAAAAAAAAAATATCTGGAAGTCAGTGGCTAACAGCAACTGTTTGATTATAAACATTCTTCAAAATACATTACCAAACAGTTCTCTATTGTCTTCCAAAGTATGGAGAAAAAAAAAACTCTGGAAGTCAGAGGCTAACAGCAACTGTTTGGTTACCAACATTCTTCAAAATGCATCACCAAACAGTTTCTGGTCCCCATTGACTTCCATAGTATTTTCCCCCCATACTTTGGAAGTCAATGGCTACCAGCAATTGTTTGGTTACCCACATTCTTCAAAATGCATTACTAAATAGTTTCTGGTCCTTATTGACTTTTATAGTATGGATGAAAAAAATACTATAGAAGTCAGTGGCTAACAGCAACTGTTTGGTTACACACATTCTTCTAAATCCATTACCTTATTGAATTCTAGTATGGAGTAAAAAATACTATGGAAGTCAGTAGCTAACTGCAACTGTTTGGTTACCAACATTCTTCAAAATGCATTACCAAACACTTTCTGGTCCCCATTGACTTCCATAGTATTTTTCCCCATACTATAGAAGGTGCAACTGTTTGGTTACCAACATTTGGTTATCAAAATGCAGTTTCTGGTCCCCTTTGCCTTCCATAGTACTTTTTTGTCATACTATGGAAGTCAGGAAGTCAGTGGGTGAACTATTCCTTTCCTTCGTAATCTCTAATGTGAGTACTTGAAATTGGGAAATTTAGCAATAGGAATGAAAAGCATAACATTTTACAATACGATTCCATTATTTAACTGTTAACATTTATTAACATGAACCAACAATGAAAATGCTTTAAGTAATCTCAGTTAATGTTAATTTAAACATTTCTTAATGCATTAATGAAATCACAAGTTTTATCTGTTAATATTATTTACTGGACCTATAAGCTAACATGAAGTAACGATGAACATTTGTATTTGTGAACTAACGTTACAAGGATTGTTAATGTTATAACACACTAACTAACGTTAACTAATGGGACCTTATTGTAGATTTTGTTGTTTGTTATAGATTTTGTTGTTTTTGTACATATTATCTGTTCAGGGTCTTAAAGGAACACTCCACTTTTTTTGGAAATAGGCTCATCTAGGTAAACTGGGGACTACTTTCAGGCGCTGCGTAATATCATTGCGCCTGCTGCACCCATGGTACGGCAGCAAAATTCCTTGATTATTACGCCAGAATGAGAGTATAATTCCTAGCCATATCGGCCTAGAAAATCACAACTTTTCATTTTCCGTCAGTCTAGTACACAATGTAACTACAGAAGAGTTAATTTTAAAAAACTGAAACTCTTAGTAATTTTTGAGAGAGATGCTAATGGTCTTATCCGATTCAATGATCTATGCTAAAATAAGCTAAAAGTGAAACTCAACTGTTTAACTCTTGGGGAGTTGGAAAATGAGCTTATTTCCAAAAAAAGTGGAGTGTTCCTTTAAGATTCTGACATGGGGGTATTAAATACTGCACATGCAGTACACAATTTTAATTTAAATTTATCACTTGTATTGATGCTTTTAAAAGTATTTTTAAGACATTTTGTCAATGTGTGCATGCAGAAAAATTCCGCCATTGTTTAGGTAAAAAAAATTAAAAAATAAGAATATTCAGAATGTTTATTTATAATATTTATTTGGATACAATTAAGTAAAGTGGATTTCCTGGGGAAAAAAAAATTCTGTTGTGAGACAAACAAGAATTTGAGATTACATATTGATAGATGATGCATCATGCTGTATCAGCGATCAGAATTTGTGAAATTCAATGCTTTCAGAGAACAGAGCCCTGGTGCAAAGGATCACTTTACTACTACTGCAGTGCAAGCCAGCACTGCATTAATATTCTTCAAACATTCAATAAAAATTTTTCTTCTGACTACAGATTTCTGCAATTAATTCAGGTTAAACCACTTAACTTACTGTTTCTATTCAAAATATGTTTTGTAACATCAGCCTTTGGTATTTAATATGCTGGAAATATTATAGTTAAAGAAATATTGCAGGTTCAAGTTATAATCAATATACAGAACTTATGGCATAATTAGATTAGATTAGATTAGATTCAACTTTATTGTCATTTATGCAGAGTACAAGTACAGAGCTAATGAAATGCAGTTAGCATCTAACCAGAAGTGCAAGAATATAGTGTTTTATATACATATAAGTGCAGAGTAAGTGAAGATATGATTTACAGAATGTACAGTGGAATTGCTATATACAGTATTGTACAGTATTGAGCAGAGTATATACAGAATATAAATAGGAATGCAATGTAGGGATTGTATGTACATTATAAACAGAGCAATGTAGGATTATATACATTATGAACAGCAGAAACGTGGGAACAGTGGTAATAAATAAATACAGCTGGATGAGTGTGCAAAATATTGATAGAACAATGTATTCTATGCAAAATAGCAGTAGTGCAATATTTTATGGAATGGTTTACTGTGCTTTGTGTAGTAACAACTTTATACAGTTTATAGTGTAATAACTTGTGCAGTCTGTGCAAAATATGAGTAGTGCAAATGCATGTGTGTAAAGTACTGTGACCAGTGCAGTAATAAGCAGGTGCAGGTTAGGTGCATAATGTTGACTACCAAAAACATTAAACTCGTCCCTCTTTTAAAAAAAAAAAAAAAATAATTAGTTTCTGTGATTTACAATGGCCATATAGTAAATAGAGTATTTTTTTGTTGATTTAAAAGCAGAAATATGAAGATTGTAATTTTGTAAAAAAAAAAAAAGTTTTACCTTTTCTGCTACTTATTCTGTTATTAATTGCATTATTTGAGCTGTAAAGTTCGTTAAATAATCTTTTTTAGGTTTTTTTTAGGGGTTTAGTGTTTATGATGTTGCGTCTTCATAGTGTCATAACGTTGTATATGACTTCAAACTTATTATTTTTAATGGTAAAATCATGTTAACATGCATATTGCATTGGTCTACGTCTTGTGGCTGTACTATTAAAATAGTAAGTAGTTTGGCTTTTACAAAAATTGGTAAAATTTGTTTTACAAAGCGCCTTGCTGTAATCAAAACTATTTTTTTGTGTTAATCAAAATGCCACAAATTCTGCCGATAAGCTTAACTTGTAATGAACTTGAATTGTTTAGTTTTTTTTATTTGAAATGAATTTACATTGATAGAATGTTGAACATTCAAAATCCAACCAACAGCAATGATGTCATCACAACATACTGCATTCTGATTGGTCTTCTTCTGCACTTGAATATGTAATTCAACCTTCGCCGGGAGTTTGACTGACAGACTTGAACTTGAAAAATTGTGTGTACTGCTGTCAGAACTACATACCTTCTTATCATTCATGTTCATTCATGTTTATTTTGTGTATTAACTGGTTGTAAAAACAAAGATATGACCTGTTCATGTGCCACTTGAACTGAGGTGCTACAGAAATCTGATGTGACACATTAAAATGCAATAGAACGGTATTTATTGTTTGAAATTTCTTAAAAATGACACGATTTCATAGCAAAAGTAACCTGCTCTGTCAGCACATTGTCAGTGTCCTCTTTGATCTGCAATGTATTTGTTTTTAGAACATGTATTTGTTTTCTATTTGCTGCATGAGAACATTGCTGTGTCCATTTCCTTATATAGGGCACTATTTGAAGGGAAAGCCATTTGTAAACCATAGTGGACATTATCGAGTGCACTCAATCAATCCTGGGGGTGATTCTGAACACAGTACATGTGTGGCGTGAGAGCGCCGTGGCTTGTCGGATGTAGCAACAATAACTAGGGGGTGGGTCTTTGCGAAGGGTGAATTATGATTGGTCTCTTAAGTTTTGCATTTACACGATGTTTTATTAACAAAGTTCGGGAGGAGCGTGTTCAGATAATTAACCTAATTATCATGAGAGGAGAACAATCAGTAATCAACCCAGTTAACAAGATAAGAGGAGTGTATATATACACAGCAGACTTACCTCTGTTCATTGGCAGTTTTCCAGCATCCCTCCGCCACCCCTTCTCCGCACTTACAACTATTCCTGTCCTAACCTGTGGGGTACTCTGGGTTCGGGCCAAATTTCCGAGCTCGGAGCCCTCCCTTCGGACAGCACGCCAAATATGCATAAACTTTATTGTATTTATTATATGTAAGTGTGAACTCGTGAATTTATTTTAGCCTTACACAGGAGTACACAATGATCACAAGTCAGTGTTTGAGACTGAGAACCATATGATTCTCAAACTTTCCTGTTCATACAAATGTTTGCATCTTCATACCTCTACAGATTCATGCTCACATTTGTAGCAGACAACTAGGTGTTCAGTATGGTTTCATTCACAAAGCACAGGTTTACCGAAAATTTTAATTGTTTCAGGGTTTCTTAAGTGTATAAGCTGGGTAATAAATTGCTCCCTCTTGTTGCTAACTTAACTATGTTAATGGAACTGTATCAATATAAAATCAGGACTGAAACCATGTGTGAATATGGCCGATGCCGTTTCATTTATAATGATATAATGAACAAATACAAGAGAATTTTAGTCATAACCAATAATATATATAATCATTTAAATTATTTCTTGCTAGAAAAACAAACAAACATTTGAACATTGTTCAGTTAATTTACTTTTTATTTATTAATTTGCCTTTTTTATTTTTTCCACCAACTGCAAGCTCGGGATTTTAGGATATACTGTAATAAACAACCATCTATGCTGCCTTAAAAATGACCAGGGGCGTGTTTCCCAAAAGAACATTCGCAAACTGCATTGCAAACTTACGTGGATGGAACTACAGCTCTCAACATGTGGTTAGAAGCAGTTTCTTGTTAGTAAGATATGTGAACTTAAATAAATGATGCAACATAACATGCAGTACAATCTAAATCTTCCATTCCATACTGTATATCTATTTAAATCTAAATATTTTAGCCTGACCTCAATAAGTGCCATTTTTTGAATAGTACATGTGGATAAATGCATACGGATACAGGAACCCCAGAGTATGACGTAAGGAGAAGCCTGCAATAAATAAAATATATATTCACAAGTTTGCCTGTCCATCCAGTTTTAATAGTTAATGGTAAACGAACTTGGCTTGATGTCCTCGACAGAGGTTCGAACCAGCTATGTGTTCAACCCCACCCCACTACTGTACTACATAGAGGGAAATGAAAAGAAATAAAGGAGGAAGGGATGCTGGAAGAATTGTTGCTGGGACAGCACAATAACTGCTGCTTATCCCGAACCTATGTTTGGACCATCATATAAAGCAAAAAGACCAGTAACAAAAAATAATGAAGTTGTCATCTTCCATGATCGTTGCAGCAGATTTCAAATCAATGAATTAGGGAAAGGGAAGTGGTGTGTGGCCAAGTATGGTGACCCATACTCGGAAGTTGTGCTCTGCATTTAACCCATCCAAGTGTACACACATTAGTGAACACACACCCGGAGCAGTGAGCAGCCAATGCTGCGGCACCCAGGGAGCAGTTGGCGGTTCGGTGCCTTGCTCAAGGGTCTCACCTCAGTCGTGGTATTGAGGGTGGAGAGAGTGTTGGTTATTCACTCCCCCACCTACAATCCCTGCCTGACCTGAGACTCGAACCCACGACCTTCGGGTTACAAGTCCAACTCTCTATCCATTAGGCCACGACTGCCCCGTTAGTAGAAGTTATTACTTCACCACCTACACCTGATGTCACTAATGTCCGTCCTATATTGTTGAACCAACGTGGTTCAAATGACAGAGATGCGACCATTTTCAAAAAAGAGTCATGACTGGCTGGTTAGTTCCAACAACAATGCCTCTTACTATGGTGGTTAAGCAGTGAGATACATTGTTGTATGGAAACGCACAGCAGATTTACCAGCATTTCAAAAGTAAACTGACTATGGCGAGGCACCCTAAAGTGTGGGACCCTATGCAGTTGCACACTTTGTACAGCCATGCGACAGTTCAGAATCCCAGAGTCAGTCTCTCAGTTTCATCCAATGTCAGTTTCTTATCCTGACAATTCTTAAGAAAGGCTGAGGTCAAGCTTGGAATGCTATGAAGTCTTTAGGGTCAGTCTCATGCAATGAATCTAGAATGTTGAATGGTTTCAACACTTTCTGATTTTGAAGGGAGTTATTTCAGTTTTGTGTCGCTATCTACTTATAGTCAGGGTTAGCTGAAACTAATAATGGAGAAAAGAACATCTTTTCTGTCAGGTCTGCTTTCTGAAGTTGCCTCACAACTGTTGCTTAAAAGTGCTCCTGAATCCTGAAATATATAAATGCACACACACACTGGTTTCCATGTTTTATGGGGTCTCTCCATAGCTGCCATGATTTTTATACAGTACAACCTGTATTTTTCTATCCCCTAAACCTACCCCTACACCTACCCATCGTTTACAACTTATTTGGATTCAGCTTTTCACTTTGCTCACCTACATATTTAGGTTGCATAAGGAACAAAAATTCCTAAAAATTATTTGCTCACGCTCACGTTGTATTCAGTATTTGACACTTCTGTGGTAACACAAACAGTCCCAATCATCAGTGCAGACACCAATGCCGGACTGTCGCATAATATTTTCTGCACCCCTCCTCCTCTTTTGGACCTGTTTCTCGAGGACTTGAGAGTTGGCGGAACCCATGCACAGAAAGCGGTCAGGCACTTCGACATGGAAGTGATTTTCAAAAAGCGAAAGGAGGATGAACGGATTGATGTCTGCTTAATGTAAGATACGGTGAGGCCAGGCACTTTGCCAGATCCATAGAGACACTCAGGGGATTACGAAGCAATGCGTGTCCAATTTATTCACGCCAGCCCGTCAGTGAGGGACTGGATGCGTCCATTGTGCGCTTATCTCTCTGACGAAACCCGTGCGTGTCAGCCCACGACCACAAAAATATGTCAGCAGTGAAACAAAAGCTAATTGTCAAACTTAGACAACCCGTGTAACGCAGCACAAACCTGGATTAGAAAACAGTGGCCTCTGTACATGCTGGATATTTTTTTTCTCTACTGAGAAGAATCTGTATTGTTGATGTTGTATATATTTTTGACAGCTAACATTGAGAACAGATTTATATGCCACAACTTGCTTAGCAACAGGTCATTTAATAGGCTAAATTAGATATTTAACATTAATCATTTGGTTAATGACATTTTGGCATATCACGGAGCTATTGCTGTGTAGGTCTTGTTATATATATTTAATTTAATAACCATAGATTTACCAGTACTTTTTCATTTTTGTTCTTTCTCCCAGACCTTTTTTTTTTTGGCAAATCAGCTCTACCAATGCTTTTATGGGTGTGTTACCATGGCATCACCACATAGTTGCTATGCCATTACCAGAGTGTTACTATGGGCTACCAAGACATTTTGAATGTTACCCAAAGATATTGGATACCTCTACTATACAAGAGGTTATCTTGTAAATCAGTTTGTAGGCTGTTTATCATGGAAATAATATGCATGCAGTTGCACTGCTCTGAAATTCCATAGCATTGTGCAAGAAAATATTGTTTGTCTTTAATTTGACATATGAAAGCATAAGTCTATAATCACCATGAGAACTTCATAATGTAATGCCCAGATCTATGAATGCCATTAGATGTTGCAAAAGCAGCAATGTCTAAAAGTCGGTAACAACATTGAAAATAGGATCCAAAATCAAATTTAAACCAAATTTGAGTTTTCTGAAAAATGTAAAACAAATAAGCATATTTCTGTCCGATATACAGTTAGCACAAGATGCTCTTTGGAACATCTCAAATCCTGATGGCCAACACGATCATCAGGTTTTACACAAAATTTCATGCACCTTGAGTACCAAATATATTATATAAATATTAATAAATCCTGAAATATACATTTTCAATTCAACTTTTCTGTTAAATTAAATGATAATATTATCATTTATAGCAGAAAAAAACATGAATTTAGAAAGATGTCAAAATGTAAGCATTTTCAGTAGTGGTCTCAGACTTTTGGACCCCGCTGTATTGGCACACTTGCTAATATAAACATATAGCTGCAGCCAATCCACATAGTGTTGTTTCGTTATAGTGACAGCTGGGGAAAAACAATATCCTTTTAATGTTGATGAATATGATCAAATATCCTTGCGTCAGGAATAAACTGTCTTTGATGCGCCTTCTATGAGATGAGGGTTTAGTAAAGGCGATATTTGTGTGTGAGAGAGGCGAGTATTGGTAGCACATCCCCTCCCTGTCCTCTCCCTCTCTCTCTGCCTCTCTCTCTCTCTCTCTCTCTCTCTCTCTCGCTCTCTCACACGAGCGTTATTTTCCAGCTCGGAGCCTGAAACCCGCGCGGCTCGATCGATTCGCATTGATTGTCCCTGACGAGCTGCTCCACTTTCTAGCCAATGTCAGCCCGTCTGCGATCGGGAAGGAGAGAAATGAAGGAAAATCTCTGCCGCCCTGGCGGTGTCATTTCCACACACTTCGGTTGGCCGCCTGCCAGCAGACAGGACATTCAAAAGAAGTGGAGTGGACTAAGAGAAACCAGGAGCCGAAAGACCACAGCTGACCCCTGTTTACCAAAGCAGACCACGCTATGCATGGCGGTATAATGTGTATTCTGAGTCACTAACGTGCACTGACGTTTAAAAAGACATGATTTATTTTAAAAAAGAAAAAGTTATTCATATGTTTGTATTTCACACATTAATGGGTCAATAACATGTCCAAGTTTATAAAAAAGGAAATACATTTATTTAAAATCTAGTTTTTTAGAAATGTAATCATTAGCCTTCATGTTGGTTTCATATTTAAAAAAGGTTTGGCTACCACTTTCTACAAAATGATTTACTAGTTATTTAAAGAAAAAAAAATTCGAATAACTCTATAATAATAGGCTAATAATAAAATAAATGATTAAATATCAAGTGGTAAATCTAGTAAAAAGTCAATTATTTACTTGCACATTAAATACATTGTGTGCACATCTTTAACAACTTATATTGTAGCCTACAACTTAAACATTATTAAAAAGTTTTCTTAAAATATCTCAAATGTAAGATAAAAAGTCTGGGGCTTTTTTAAGATGCTTCATATTACCTGGCCTAAACATGCCTTTTATAAATTGTCTAAATAAGTAATATGTTTAAACACTGAATGACCTTTACAGTTATGAGGGCTCTAAAGCGGTCCTCCCTGTTTTATATATTTTTCTTGTCACATGACAGCAAAATGGCTACTTGCATGTTGATTATGTCACACTGACTTTGATATCACGTTTCCCCCCAAAATTAACAGTAGCAACAATGCTAAATTTATACAAATAACATGAAAATAGTGTGTCATACTATACTTATGGCAAGAATTGTTTTTCTCAAGTTTTTTGGCTACAGAATTAGGTCTTTTTTTTTTTTTTACTTTAAGCTCAACAATTAAAATCAAAGTAAGAAAAAAAAAATCCCTTTAATTCACAAATTAAAAACATGACGAATGTCATGTATTAAAGTGTTTATTTATTTATTTATCGGGGCAGAAACAATGAAAGGCATCTTTAATGGGTTTTTCAATAACCTCAGAACTGGACCAAAAATGTGCATCACGCATTAAAACAAAATGACAGCCCATAAGATGTTGCTAGTATCTCTGTGGAATTTGCTTGGACCTCCACTGATACTAAATATTAATGAATACAATATATATATTAATATTATATACTTTGCATAACAACGTCTCAAAAAGCGCAGACATGTTTGGAACTTACATACTTTATTTTTCCATAATAACATATTACTCCGAGTAACACAAAAATATCTCGAAATGAAACCAAACAGTAAGATTACAAAGTCATGCAGTCACCACGTGCATCCTTCTGACATTGTTTGATGGTAAATATGAATGTGTTGAAGGGAAGTTCAGTCTTAAAGCGGTATGACGACATATCAACTTTTGCTCCTGAGAAAAAAAAAATCACAGGCTGCACAGTGCACAGGGGAACCGAGTCGCCACAAATCTCCGTCCGTAACATTAACCCTCAAATCTTTCAAATGTTCGTGCGCATCGATAAACACCCTACGCGTTCCGCTTCGACATTTAACGCCAAAAAGAAGCGCTGCTTGACGCGAAATGTCTCTCGTTTATCTGTGCGTTTTCTCCGTCTCAGCGTCGCCGAAAGTCCAGTTCGGTTTTTACGTGAAGCTCCAAAAATCTATGAAATGTGTTTGCATGTTCTTCTGGATGTAGAGGTGGGATTGCGAGAATCGAAAGGTTGGTGAGCCCACACGCTCAGCTTCCCAGAAAGTACGTTTAGCAATAATTCACTATTCTCTTCCTCACGCGCTCGGTTCGGTCGAAGGCTACATGGTTTCTGGAAGTTGAGAATAAGCTTTTTCTCCCTTCTTTTTGCCATCAATCTCTACGACAGGCTTGGAGAAGGGGCGCTCGGACAGTGGAAGCCCTCCCCTCTGCTCGGATCTGCCTTGGTAGGTGCGAATAAAAAAGGGGCCAGTGTTTGCAAATATGCAGATACATCGAAAGGGGGGGGAATCATACTTTGTTGAAGTCTACTCAAAGTTGGGATGCCATCTTCCTAACGACCTTGTTGGCTGGGAGAACGGGAGAATGATTGTGCCGTACATTGTCAGTCGTGCTGCTGCAGACCGTACACTGGCACCGCAGAGACCCAGGTTTCAGATCATTGAGTCTAGACAAAAGGTATTTTTGTGCCGCTTTAATGTCAAATTAAATTAAGATCCGACTCATATTTTTAGCGACTGGACCATATTGACTCGTTCCCGCAGATTTGTGCTGTATTTTGCTTATGGAAACGCGATTACGCTTCCCAGGAAGTAATATTGCTTTGGTTCTTCGGAACGCAAGTATCACATTTAATCAATTGACAGAATATATAAATTCTAATCGTATTTAAATGCTGCGGTGGGCTGTAAAACTTAACACTCTCTTGGATAATTTGCTAGTACAATTATGATGCCGATGACGTTTATGATAGTTGCTCCAGCATGTAACGACAGGTGGTATTGTAGTTGATGATGCATTATGTTATAGACGCGGAACTTTTGGTCTACAGCAGCAGCACACCTGTGCGTTACTAAAACGCGGTGGCCGTTAATATAACGGTATATTGTAAAATATAAAGGGTTTTTTGACTGTATTTCAAATTTGCTGTTTAGTCGCTCGTGATTTATGGGGATTTGTCGTACTCATCACGGAGAGATTAGCCAAAAATGTGCGCTTCATTGTTCGCCGAGAGGATATTATCAGGCTAATGTCGCCGCGGAGAGCGCGCGGGGATTTACTGCTGCAGTCCGCTGCCGACAGCGCGCGGCGCTCATGCACGCACTGTTTGTGTGATCGCCAGTCATTAACTTTCGCTATGACGCAAAGAGTTGGAGAAGTTTTCAAGCGCATTTAACTTTGAGCTATGCAAATTCTCGGGACGCCGCTCGGAGCGAGCTCTGAAAACATTAATTATTGTCAACGTCAGTTGGATCTCGTGCGCAAGAGAATGTTGAGAAATTTAAATATTTGGGCCTTTGGCTTGATTCTAGCCTCTCCTTCAGGTCTCATATTGAATCTATAGTGAGAAGAGTAAACTATAATTTAAAACTATTATATCGTTCAATTAATTGTTTCTCACTACCGATTAGATTAAGACTTGTAACTCAGCTATTATTTCCCATTATTGATTATGCTGATTTTGTTTATATGAGTACAACAGAATCATGCCTGAAACCCTTAAATGTTGTTTATAACAGTCTCTGTCGATTTGTGTTGAGATGTCCGTTTCTAACTCATCATTGTCATATGTATCAACAATTGAATCTTTTATCACCTAAGGCCAGACGACAGTTACATTGGTTTCAGTTTGTTTATAAATGTATCTTTTTTAATTATCCTTTTTATTTGAAGCAATATTTAGTCCCATATAGATCAACTTATGGCCTGAGACACCTTGATCATCTATTTTTTTCTGTCCCAAATACTTTAAAAGAAGTTGGAAGACGTGCCTTTAAATTTAAAGCTCCCTCTGATTGGAACAGTTTACCTTGTTCCTTAAGGTCCATCTCTTCTTTTTCACTTTTTAAGTCAGCCCTGTTAACTCATTTACAATCCTGTGATCAATGCAAATGTTTCTCTATATGAATGTTTTGTTTTTTTTTTTCTTCTTCCAAATAAGGTTCTCTCCTGTAATACTTTGAAAGTATTTTATATTGTTTATATGAATATGTTTTGGATAGAGGAGGGACTGGTTGGTTGAATGTGCTGAAGAGCTTTATGTGCGAGTTTGTAATTGTGTGTAATTGTTTGATGTTATTTTAGGACCCCCTCGAAAATGAGATGTTTCATCTCAAGGGGTTATCCTTAATAAAATGAAATGAAATGAAGTGTGTGCGTGTGTAGTGCTTGCGTGTGAGAGCATGCATGCGTGAGTGTGTGTGTGTGTGTGTGGAGCGGTGTGAGGAAGAAAGATAGCGGCAGGGGGAGATAGATAGGTGTGTGCGTGTCTTGAGGGAGATGTTACGTTGGACTCCGCATTACCTGAATTACTCGATATCTGCCTGCGTGACGTTGCGAAGTAACCTCAGTGATTTTTTCCTCCTCTATGAGGCTACAGCTGTTCAATGGCAATAGTTTATCCATTACTTTTAATTAGTCTTGGACATTTGACAAATATTAGAAGTTTAGTGTTTTTGGCTGTTTGACTCAAATTATTATTATTATTATTATTTTTTAAATAAATAGATAACAGACATAATAGGCTACAGGTTATATATATATATATATATATATATATATATATATATGTTTACAGTATTTTATAGGCTATATAATGACTGTAAGCATATAGATAGATAGATAGATAGATAGATAGATAGATAGATAGATAGATAGATAGATAATAGATAGATAGAAAGAGGCAGATGATAGATAGATAGATAGATAGATAGATAGATAGATAGATAGATAGATAGATAGATAGATAGATAGATAGATAGATAGATAGATAGATAGATAGATAGATAGATAGATAGATGCTGATTTTTACTAAATAAACTGTGTTAGTGAAAATAGTTCAACGAACTCCAGGTTTGTAGTTCCATTCCAAGTTTTACATTTCCCAATGGGGTGAAATGAAAAAAAAAAAATTCTGACCAGTACTTATTAAAATATTAAAATATATATATTAATGATCATACTAAATTTTATTATCTTGCTTATAAATGGGTAAAACCCATTTGAACCCATTGAAGGATAGTGGCAAAGATTGTTAAAGATTTTAAATTAAAATTAGTTACTTGGTATTTTGGGGCTGCACTGTGATCTTAAGTAGTCTTTTAATGTCATCTAATGATTCTTGTTCTAATATGCCTGATAAGATTTTTTAGTATACAGACTGTTACATTGAATGACATTTTTTTCTGTAAATCATGGTAAAAATGTATGATAGTTATTATATTTCTTCATAAAAACTACAATTAAACAGGGCACAGAATGACAAAATGATACTTTACATAACTTATAATTTAAAAACTTACAACTCTAGTTCACTGCAGAATTGTCTGTTTTAGAGTTATTATTCAATTAGGGGAGGACCAATTAGTCATGTGTTTGTCCCTAGGGAGGAGACATAAACTGTCTTTGCAGGCAGCTTCCCATGACATATTACCATTAGAGACCTTGCAAACCTGAATATGCATAAATTAATACATTTTGTCAGTTAACATAAATGTTTAAATAGCCTGCTGTGGAGACATACTGAATGTATCTTCCAGTTAATCAGGCGAGATATCATTTTCATAACTTGTACCAGTGCCAACATAAAACACAGTAACATGTGTAAAGGCGCATTGTAACTGTCACATATGAAAAATAATAGCTGAATATGGCAGATGGAAATTAGAGGAGAAACTATGCCTATAATTTAAAGATTTTAAGGATTTACAGGAAGCAAAGTTTAATATTTCCAAAACCATCCTCTCAAATTGCTGTTTGGGTGTAATTAGCCATTACTGGACTTCCTTCCTTTTAATGTAGTGATATCAGTCATAAAACTCTCCAGACACATCTTTATATAGCTATTATCTTGTGCTTTAGTACATTAATGATTCTGCTGAATATGAGTGTAGCGGCTATAACAGCCACACAACTTTTATCTGTTATATTTTTTGACACCCAGGGTATTGTAGTTATCCAATTAATAAATGCTGACCAAATCAACATTATCAGATTAATTTTACACATTTACGCACATTTTGCTTTTGGCATCTTAATATTTTAGAAATATTTATATTAATAGTGTTCTTGACTGCAAAGACAGTGAGAGAGGAAGAGATGAAACCCAAAATTGTTACTCTGTGCCATTATGTCATTACTATGCGACAGATTGTTTCAGATTGATCAGAACATTAGCATAGCTTGAGTCAGTCAAACTTTAACGGTATGAGCTCCGAAAGTATTAGCATCTGCTCTAATTCATCAAATCCTTTACACATATTATACCAATAAAAAAACTGATGACTTTTTAGTCACATACAGTTTCCAAAAGTAGCCTTTTTCAGCGTTTAGCTAGTTGCTGGTTTCACACAACAACCACATTGTTTGCTAGCATCAATGCTAACAGCTGTCGTTACAGCAGAAGAAAAACAACAACAATGTCTATTTCTCTCAACTTTGCATGCTTTTCCATGTTGTCTGGTCAGAGTTGCCTTTTCCTGTTCAGCTGTAAGTTTTTTGACCTCTCAACCTCCAGTTGACAACGAATCCCCTCTTGTTATTCCAAGGCCATTACTCATTCCATTTGATCAAAGAATAATATCCTCAAAGGCTAATATCAACAAAATAGGATATTGTAGTTTATGTAAGCTAATGAAAGATTTAGGAAAGAGCTATTTATATTCTATCCTCACTTTTAATGGTTTCATTTCTGTTTTTAGATCATATGGGGTATTATAGCCTATTGCCGATTGCCGTTACAGTACAGCCCCGTTCTGTACTTTGTCACTGCTAACCAGTCAAACATTATTGATTATGAAGAGTAAAGAGGCGCACTAACACTCTAGAGAGCTGAATTGATCAGACTGATGTATTTTGACAATCTCTGACACCAATTTATCATATTATATTCACTTTAAGGATGGAACAAAAAAGTGTTTCTTACATTTATATCTGAATTTCGTGTGAAGCGACTGACAGACGCAACCAGTGAATGATTAATCAGCTGAACTGATTCTGACCATATGACAGATGAGATCGGGATGAATTTGTCTGTGAATGATGGTCTTGCCTAAGACAGTTTGTTCTCAGTCTGATTATGCTTTCATTTGCTTTATTTATTGACTCATCTGACTTCATGCCTTTTTCTCTAAAATTTCGCAGCTTTGACATTCCACATTAGCTATAAATGGGTCATTATGTTTCCTCTGTTGAGCTGCTGATTACATGGTTAAGGGTCTGATTACACAAGCTCTATTTGAATGAATACAAAGCATTACAATCATTCATAACCATGCTTTTGAATGGGCCTAGGTTAATTGCATTGGGGTCTGGCTTGCCATCTTTACATCTGTGAGTGAGGCATTGTGCTGCTGCAAAGGAGAGAATGCAGTGTGTGGCCTGAGGTACGGCATACACCTCTTAAAACGCGGCGCACAATCAGGTGTATTAAAAGTTTTGAACCCCTCAGCTGAGCCTGAACTTCACCACATCTGCGTCAGCTATTGCTGTACCCTGAGTCATCTACCCCATTTGTTAAATCATTTTTAACATGAAAGTCAAACCCCAGTAAAAGCACCAATATTTTCATGACTTCATCAACCACATTAGACACTCAGTAGAACTATCTTGAATATTTTGTAATTTAATTGGCTTCCATTTAGGACCACAAACAATAAGACAAACACATGCCACCCAATGCTCAGAAGAGTGGTCACTCAATGTGGGTTTTTCAGTAATGACACATAAATGACGCAATGCGATAAAGGGACAAGCGATAAAAATGATCTCTTCCGTGTAAATCCATTCGTATTCGGCACAACCAGAGAAGTTTGACAGGACATTTTGTTGATCACTTCCAATTAGAGATGCACAGTATATTAGCAGTCAGTCTGTTTTTAGCCAATAAAGACTTTTTTTGGTTATCTGTCTTAATATTTAAAAAGCTGATATATCAAAGATGATAAATTATAGCTTATAATTATGATATATATAAATTATATATATATTTACACTACCAGTCAAAATATATATTTTTAATGTTTTTAAAGCGTTCTCTTCTGCTCACCAAGCCTGCATTTATTTGATACAAAATACAGCAAAAGCAGTAATATTGTCAAATAGTTTTACTATTTAAAATGACTGATTTTCTATTTAAAATGTAATTTATTCCTGTGATTTCAAAGCTGAATTTTTAGCATCATTACTCCGATTCTTCCGAAATCATTCTAATATTCGGATTTGCTGCTCAAAAAACATTTACTATTATTATTATTATTATTATGTTGAAAACAGCTGAGTATAATTTTTCAGGTTTCTTTGATTAATAGAAAGTTCAGAAGAACAGCATTTATCTGAAATATAATTCTTTTGTTACATTACAAATTACTTTATCATTACTTTTGATCAATTTAAAGCATCCTTGCTAAATAAATGTATTAATTTCTATCCCCCTAACAACAAAAAAACAATTATATTGACTGGTGTAGTGCATAATGTTACTAAAGCTTTTTATTTCAGATAAATGCTGATCTTTGCATATTTATATTCATCAAAGAAAAAAAAGAAAAAATGTACTCAGTTGTTTTAAATATTGATAATAATAATAATAATAATAATAAAATGTTTCTTGAACAGCAAATCAGCATATTAGAATGATTTCTGAAGAATCATGTGACACTGAAAAGACTGGAGTAATGATGCTGAAAATGTAGCCTTGATCACAGGAATAAATTACATTTTAAAATATATTCAAATAGAAAGAAGTTATTTTAAATTGTAAAAATATTTCACAATATTACTGCTTTTTCTGTATAGTGGATTAAATAAATGCAAGCTTGGTGAGCAGAAGAAAATTCTTTAAAAACTTACTGTTCAATTACTGTATGTAATTTTCTTGCACATTTTTTAAAAATATAAAGCATTTTTCAATGTGAAGTTTGAATCTGGACTTTTAAGGTGCACTGTAAAAAACATTCTGTAGTTGTATTTTAAAAAAATACAGAAAAACTGTAAAATTTACAGTATAAAACTGTAATTTACAAACAGGGAACTTACCACTAAATTCAACAACACACACTGCTATTAAAATCTGTTTTGTACCTTTAACATACTGACAACCACCATAATAATGCAGGTGGTAAAAGAGAAAGCCACATGGAGAATCAAAGCTCATCACAAGTAACTCACCACAAGCAGAAGTATATACTAATATAAGGTGCAGAGAGTAATTCATGCAAACACAAAACACCATGATGGTAACACACGATACTTAAATAATGCAATAAACTTTCATTAAACAACAGAAGATGTAACATAACACCAAAATGTACATAACTGATAACAAAAACTATTAAAAAACATGATTATTTAAACAAAATACTTTCGAATGTGGAGTGTCACGCAGATAATTCTGGGAATATCAGTTTGCAGTTTTTGATTGTAAATTATACATTGATTTGTTATTTTTACTTCTAAAAACTGTACAATTAACAGCATTTTACTGTAAAATTACATGAAATGTCTGGTTATATCTTTTACAGTTTTCCCCTGTACTATATAGTACAGGAACTCACTGTTAACCTATTAACAGTTTTTTTCAGTAGCGTTTTTACAAAATTGTACAGTTAAAATTACACTTATTTTTTACAGTGTGAGCATTCAGTCTTACAATAGGTAGATTGATCTTGAGGTCGTATCTTTCCAATGTATTGCTTATTGGCTTTGAAAATATGAATATGATCAATTTCACCTAAAATGTACATTTTGTGCATCCCTATTTCTATTTCTGTGGCCTCGTACTGCTTTGAAATGTCATTTGTTGCTCCAAAAGCATATCTTCATAACTGTGCATTAAACATGAAATATGTTATGAGATTGTGCCATATCATGCAGCCGTTTGGAGTTCAGTGTGGACAGACAAATTGCTGGTACTGGTCATTGTAATAGCATGGCTAGTACATTTTGATGGATTTATGCACATGCAAAATGCACGGTAATTATATGTGGCGAAAAATAAAATACTGTCAAGGAGGAATGAAAGAAATGAGAGTGTTGCAATAACAATAATTTAACTTAATTCGAAAAATCTGTGACTTTATTAGACTATATGTTGGAAGAGCGTGAAGTGCGCATGGTTGACAGAATGTGGGAGTCACACATTTGTAGATGGATAGGTTCATAAAATCCGAGGGTCAGAGGAAACATCATTTGACTTGAGTCTTCAGTGAAGTCTGTGACACAGGTGCAGAGAAGCTGGAAGATAGTTTAACTTTAAGGTGGACCTGATGTTGAAGAGGTTACTATGATTGACAGGACCCGATGTGGAGGTAGCGACAGACAAATTCACTTATTTCAGCTTTTACGAGACCTCTGCAAACACAGGTCATATGCTACAGGAACAAATGGAGACAACAAACTACAGAGAACTGATAATGCGTAGTAACCATTATACACTGTGTTTGCATTTTATTTGCTTTGAGATCAATGGTAGCGTTTTACCGCAAATAGCATCCTGTTCACTGGGAAGCTGTGTGACTGAATTTACTCCTAACGGAAAAAACTTCTCAAAATAAGAGGAAGCAAATCGATTAATTTATGTCCAGTGGGCTTATTTGCTAAGTCATTTTGTGGGTCCATTTCCATCACCCTAATGGTTACTTTGGGAACAGTAATTAGGCAAGTAGTGCTAACATTGAACCACCTGTCCCTTGCCTTTTTCTTACCCCATCTGACTGGCCGCTTTGCCTAGTTCATACACATTTTGTGTTTTGACTTTATCTAAACATTACACAAAAGTTTGGGGTTGGTAAGATATTTTAAGGCTTTGGAAAAAAATATAATATGCTCACCAAGGCTGCATGTATTTAATAACAAAATACAGTACAAAACTACAAAATACAAAATATTTGTTTCTAATTTAATATGTTTTAAAATGTAACTTGTTTCTGCAATCGCAAAGCTGAATTTTCAGCATCATCACTCCGGTCTTCAGTGTCCTTCAGAAATCATTCTAATATGCTGATTTGCTGCTCAAGAGACATTTCTTGTTGTTATCAATGTTGAAAACCGTTGTGCTGCTTAATATTTTGTGAAAATTATGAATAAAAAGGTGAAAAGAACAGCATGTATTTGAAATAGAAATATTTTGTAACATTATATATGTCTTCACTGTCACTTTTAATCAATTTAATGCAGCCTTGCTGATTAAAAGTATTCGTTTCTTTAAAAAAAGAAAGCTTTTGAATGGTAGCATACACTGATCTTGGATTACAGCATATCATAACCTGAATTGCAAAAACAAAACAATAACACAGATAAGAGTGTACATCATGGGGATGGACTACGACACGCTGCTAGGATAACGTTTGGCGTGTGGTAGTGTGTGGCCAACTGTTGGCTTGGTGCAGCAACCATAAGAGTGGAACGGATTTGAGATGTGCCATATTGCCATTCCAAGCCAGGATAAAAGAGAAACCACGGGCTGTCCATGGCAAGCTAGCATGGTCCATTAGAGACATGTTTTTCTCCTTAGCTTTGGATGGGAAGTGAGTCATTGCTGCTAATACTGAATGAAAACGCTGCTATGTAATTTCAGCGCTTTTGGGATGTGAAGGTTGGGTGCTTCCACTGTCCCAGCAAGAGATGTGTGCGGCGGGGAAGGTTTGGCAGGCGTGAGGTAAAGCAGCCTGGTGCAGTGTGGCCCCTGGTTTGGGAAGGAGAAAGAGAGAGCGAGCGAACGAACGAAAGAGAGAAAGAGGCTGGCTGTGGTCCGCTGGCGCCACAGACCCCTGAGCTGGGGAGAATGCGGGGGCTGGTCTCCTGCCTTTGAAGCTTTACCTCCCACTAATTCTGGCCTTCCAATTTCCACACACTGCGTAGATCCCCTCCACCACCCCCTATCCTCTCCTCTCTCCCTCCCTGTCCCTTTGTTTCCCTTATAAGGACTGGCCCGGCCATTTCCTCAGCTTTTCTCAGTGGGGTTGTGTTTGTGGATGTCTCTGTTGTGGATGGGGGGCAGCCAATAAAAAAACAAGAGTTGAGTTTTTGGCGTTTGGATTCTGTCATGAAGTAAAATTCTGTGTCCAGTCATTCAGCGGCGTTCTGTTGTGTCTCATATTTCACTGCTTGATTGACAGCGGGTCTCTTCGGATACGAAATAGGCACCTTTTCAAGTTTGCTAATGTGATTTTAAAAGAAAATTTCTGAGAGAATTTAAACATTCTAACAGATAAAGTGTTAATAAATTACACAGTGCCATCTTAAGCTACCGTTAATACATTTTAATTATTCTGGGATAAAACACTTTAGGATATAATTAGGCCCTTGGGGAGGTAACAGGGTTGACATTTTTTTTTTGGACATTACAAGCCTTGCACTCAAGGTCATGAAACTACATATGTCCTTCTTAGAACTAAATTTGGATAATTCTACAGACATTCACTTGTCAGTTATCACCTATTTACTATTAAAAACATGGTAATATGGTTGACATTTTAAAATTGGGGACTAGTCTCAAAAGTATAATGATAAAAAGAGGAGACATTTAGTGTCAATGGAAAGTTAACTTCTTGAAAATATGATGTCTTATAAGAATTTTTTTATTTATTTATGAAGTCATTAGTTTAGGCACAAAACATGATGGTAACAGGGTTGACATATAACTTGGGTTTTAAAACTAAAATAAAAACTGTATACAGAGAGCAAATTAAAACAAAATAGCTTTTATTTCCATCTATTTTGTTTTATCAAAATGTGGATATTTTCCAGAAGTGGAAAGAAAAATCACACAAAAATGGTTTGTTTAGAGACATATCTGTATTAGCACATAGTAAAAGATGGCATACACTGTTCATTGTTGAAGTCATTTAACAATAGATTGCTGATGCATCATTTAGGGACACAAATTGCACCTGTTTTGTAGAATGACCTCTTTATTTGATTCCGTAAATAACCTTTATCATCATTATAAAAAGTTAAAGAAGAGATCGTTCTTTAAGGAACCTTTGACTGAATGGTTCCACACAGGTTCCTTAAAGTGTATGGCAGGGGTCGGCAAGTAAGTTTGGCATCGGGCCAAAAAACAAATTTTGCCACTAGGTCAGAACATAGTGAAAGGATAATTTAAGATATTAATTGATGAAAAATGCAACCAGAATTGCCTGTGACTGACTGTTACAATGTATTTTGTAACTGGTAGTGAGCTGTTACTCTGTGTAAAATCCTGCGATAGTCATTAACAAAAAGCCACATTTGTGTGGCGGTGTCCGATCAGAGTATGTGAGCGGAGTGGAGCGTCAACAATTTCCCCTCCACGCTCGAGCATTTAATAATCACTCCGCTCCACCCCGCACTCACTGATATCAGAAACACCGCTCCGCGTCTAAAGTATTTCAGTATGTTTGAAATATCACAGTTCTTTGGAAGCCCGTTTCCACCACTTAATAAAAAATAAAAATAGGTTATTGCGACTTTTTATCTCACAATTCTGACAACTTTTTACAGAATTGTGAGATATAAACTCGCAATTGCGAGTTATAAAGTCAGAATTGCGAGTTAAAGTCCAGTTTTGAGGAGGGGAAAAGACATATGTTCTCAGAATTACGAGTTTATATCTCAGTATTATGACTTTTTAACACGCACTTGCGAGTTTATATCATGCATCGCATTCAAAAGAACCTTTTGAATCACCTATAGTTTTAAATGTTGTACTGTCTGCTTTACCTTGAGTGAAGTGACTCTATCTCATCTTTTACAGAAACAGTAAGTCATGCTTTTCTGAAAAGTAAACCAATTTGCTGTGGAAAATGACTAATTGTGAAATAATGTTTTCATGGTTTACTTTTTTGCCATTTTTTATTATTCAAGGTGCTTTTTGTCACAGCATCTGGCTGTGCTACTGTTCACGTCTGTCTCATTTTTTCTTTACTCCGTCTACATAGCATTTGAAGATAAATGTACATATTGATTTCCCAGACACAGTAGGGGCATCGGAACAGCACTCAATAAAATGTTGGAGCCATGCGAAAGAAAGGCCCAAATCGCCGCTCACTGTTCTCAGTCACAGCTTTTTTGTTGTCAAGGCCTCTTTTAAGAATCAGAACACTTTCAACATCTTTCCGTCTCTCTCTCTCTTTCTGTCTTAGTTTACAGGTTGCCGGCAGAAAGATGTGGACGAAGGCTGAAGTCTAGAATCGAGGGCATTGGGGTCTGCCTGCCATTGGCCGGCTGTTTTGCCCGTTAAGGGGAGGCTCCACCCTCACCTGGGCACTGAGTGGATTGCGAGCGCTGCCTGGCTCCTCCCTCGCCAGCCCCCATCCCCTCCCCAACCCCGTCCCCCTCCCACGCTCACACCCCGGGGCTGGACCATGTCTGGCGGACAGCCGGAGGGCAGCCGGACACCCAAGGCCCAGGACCAGGACCAGGACCAGGACACGGAACAGGACAAGCGCAGTTGTGGGGAGGACACCCCCGTTATCGAACGCCGCAACCGGAGCGGCATCATCAGCGAGCCCCTCAGCAAGAGCCTGAAGAGGTCTCGCACCCTTTCACAGTACACCGCCGCGTGCCCCCAGACCGCCAACGGACTGAAACACAACGGCCAGGTCAAGAGCCACACGGCCAAGCCCCAGCCTGCCCAGCAACAGTCGCAGCAGCCTTCCGCCTCGGCCTTGCTGCCGAGCAAGCTGGACCGAACCCTGGAGCAGGTGCTGGAGGGACAGAACGGCCTGTTGCACTTTGCCCAGGCAGCTGCGCTGCTCAAGCGGGCGGGTATGGAGCACATGCTGCTGCCGGGGGGAATGGGAGTGGGCGTGGGCGGGGGCGAGGTGGGGACGGTCGACTTGGAAGGGGCGTCGATGGCCGACACGGTGGGGGGTCACACAGACTTCCCGTACGGTGTGGGCGGTGGCGGCTTCCCCTTTAACCCGGGGCTGTTCATCATGACGCCGGCCGGAGTCTTCCTCGCCGACAGCACGCTGCACATGGCCGGCTTGACGGAGTACCCAGTGCAAAGCGAACTGGCCTCCGCCATTAGCTCCGGGAAGAAGAAAAGGAAACGCTGTGGGATGTGCCCACCTTGCCGGCGCAGGATTAACTGCGAGCAGTGCAGCAGTTGCCGGAACCGCAAAACGGGCCACCAGATCTGCAAGTTCCGCAAGTGCGAGGAGCTCAAGAAGAAACCATCTGCTGCACTGGAGGTAAACGATATTGAGAATCTGTGACCTTACTTAGTTGCATTTGTTCGCTAATGTTACAGAGAGAATGTTTTGTGGCCAGAAAGTGTAATAACCTTCCTTGCTTCTAATTTGGGTGAACTTTGTACACGGTGCCGGTGTCTGCTGAGGGTTAGGCTGGGAGATGAGGCTTTGGGGTGACAGGTGGCACTGACAGTAGCGGGGGAGGGAGATATGGCCAGACATGCACCATGGGGTTTGTTCTAATCTGCCCCCCACTGTGGCATCACGTCACTCTTACCACATCCTGCCTTCCTGACACTACTAGGACACTCCTCAGAGACATGATGCCCTCCAGTATGGCCACTTTTTATAGGTCCCTGCATTCATTAGTTCAGTTTTGAGATGGAATATCAAGGTGGTATATTTAAGGATGTAGCGGTGGGCATGATGTGGACGTGGATGTGTATGTGTTTTTGTAGTTTTATGAACGACGTAATCCATCTGGCCGCAGGGCTGTCATCTGGAGCACCAGGTGTCAGTGACGAACAGCCCTCCCCTCCTCTCTCTCATCAGTGGGGGTTGATGGTCCTACAAACTTCTTCTTGCCGAGGTCAACCCGAGTTGTTCGGATTGTACAAATACCCAAATTAGAATAGTGTTCGAATTGTGCTGGACAAATTTCAAATATTATTTATTTTAATGTCATCATGAAATCAGAATTAACCCCATTTGCTTAATGCACATTCCTGGTCTTATTGTAAATGATCAGTGCATGCTATTTCATATAAAAAAATGGAAGAATTTACTATAAGGTTCAGTTTATCAACAATATTTAGTGCATTTGGTGATGAACTACAACTATTTTACAGCACTTAGTAATCTATCTTAATGTTGATTCATGAATATATTATTTTTGTATGTTTGTATATGTTAAAGATGCATCAGTATATGTAGAAATTTACATTAGCCTAGATTAATAAATGCTGTAGAAGTATTCAGATTGTTAGTTCATATTCAAATGCATTATTTTTAGTTAACTTTCACATAGTGGATAATGTTAACCAACCACCAAATACACTACCATTCAAAAGTCTGGGGTCAGTAACATTTTGTCTTATTTTGAAAGAAGCCTTTTATGCACAAATATAAGGCTGCAGTTATTTGATCAAAAATACAGTAAAAACCATAATATTGCAAAAATATTAGTAGTTTAATATAACTGTTTTCTATTTTATATGTTAAACTATAATTAATTCCTGTGATGGCAAAGCTGAATTTTCAGCAGGCATTACTCCAGTCTTCAGTGTCACATGATCCTTTAAACATCATTCTAATATGCTGATTTGCTGCTTAAGAAACAGTTATTATTATCCATGTTTAAGTTTGCTACGTAATATTTTTGTCAAAACCTTTGAGTAGAATACAGTTTTTTCATGATTTTTAATGAATAGAAAATTCAAAAGAACAGCATTTATTTGAAATAGAAATCTTTTGTGACATTAAAAGAATAAATAAATGTCTTTACTGTCACTTTTACCTTTTGAGGAAAAACACTTACCTTAACTCACCCCAAACTTTTAAATGGTAATGCATCGCAGTTTCATTACATCTACATTTTAGAATATATTCTAACAGAAAACAGTCCTTTTAAACTGTAATAATATTTCACAATATTACTGTTTTTACTGCATTTTGATTAAATAAATACTGGCTTGGTGAGCACAAGAGACTTATTTCAAAAACATGACAAACAGACAGGTAGTGTAATTAACCCATAAGAACCCAGACCAATTTCTCCTTATAGGAAAATTATGGGGGCATATAAAACAAACCAAATGGACCACTTATAACATGTTTCTGCAGTTGTTTTTGAAATACAACCCCTCCTTGTGAAAGAACTGTAATGTTACATATATGACACATTGGGCGTTTATGATACATTTTTCATGTTACATATATGTTACATTGGGCGTTTATTTCTCAATTGAAAAAAATACATTTTATAATTTTTGGGGGGTAAATAATAGTTTTTTTTCTGTTTATTTGCTTTTCCACAACATATATTAAAATGTTTAATTTTCTGGGAAGATAAAACATAAAATACAAAAACTGCATTACTTCTGAAAAAGGTTTTTTTGCTTTGCCACAGCATATTTCAAAACCACATTACTGTGACCATTAAGTTTTACAACAACTCTTTTGTAACATATCAAAATTCTACCTTTTCAGGTATATGGTTTAACCAGAAATTAATAAAAAAAAATTAAAGGGCAACATGTTAAACGTACACGTAGATTTGTTAAAATATGCTTTGAAATGAGCAGCAGAAAATATATAACACTAAAATAACTGAATCAGCTAAATTAATTGAGCAGCTCGTTACCATTTTTCTTAAAGGGATAGTTCACCCAAAAATGAAAATTTGATGTTTATCTCCTTACTGCAAAAACAAAAAATGTGGTTTTGTCTGTGTATGTTTTTTTTTTCTCTCAAAGCCGTGAGTCCCATTCACTGCCATTATATGACTGACAGACTGCAATGGTTTGAGTTAAAAATCTTTGTTTGTGTTCTACTGAAGAAACAAAGTCACCTACATCTTGGATGCCCTTGGGGTAAGCAGATATACAAAACAAAAAAAATCTTTTTTGGGTGAACTATCCCTTTAATGTGACAAGTACGTCACATCAAAATTCCAACTAGTTTTATAAGGTTAATAGTCCGATGTGACATATATGTTACCACAATATCTTTGTAACTTGTTTTATATCAATTTGTTCAAGAAAGTTATTAAAATCAGGTTAAGATTAATCTAGGATATGTTATTAAAATATTAGAATTGTTGCATGGGTTGAAACATACCTTTAGGAAAAAACAAGCGTTTTAAAAATTGCTGATACTGCAACATGTGCCAACCAGACAGGACACCATTTTGGAAATGTTGCTATGGCAACAAAAATGCACACATTGTCACATGACTGAACCTTGGTGTTCATTATATGTCACTTAGGGACTTCCTGAGTTGAAAGTGAGGAATAATGCTTTAAAAAGACCTTTCCAGATAATCACCAGTGTTTGTGACACCCGCGTCACTGAGGGTTCTTATGAGTTTTAATAAACTATTTCCTCAAACAAAGCAAATCTGGTGCAAATAAAAAAGTCAAATATTGTACATCCTGAAATATATCAGTAGTTTCAATTTAATTAGAGTTTGACATGAAATGATCTGTTGTGACTCTTGCTTGTCTCAGAACTTAGAGTATGCTTGTACTGTCTGTTTGGCAGAAAAATTACAGTTACAACCTGTTAATTTGTGTCTCCAGTTATTATATATTCTTTTCTTTTCACATTCCTCATGTTTGATGTTTCTGTGCCTAATATGTATTAGGCTGTTTTTAGTTAAAAAAGGGACAAATCATTAAATTAGTTTGAAGGTACTCATGTTTCCTTTTAATTGACATCTGCTATATTCACAGGGATTTTAGATTTGTCCATTTGATGTCTTCCACATAAATAAAACCTTTAAATCAATAGATTTTGTTTGCTGATTACAGACTCATCGAAACACCATCCGTAAGAATAATAATGGCAGGGTGATGCTGTGTCACTAACGTTTCAGTCATTAAAAATGGTCGGATAATTCCATGCCACGTCTGCTCCCCCAGCTGTCCAGTCAGTGTGGAGTCAAACAAGGTCACGTCTGATGGTGTCTCGGGGAGCCTCTGTGATTAAAATGTGTCTAAAACATAAAGCGCTGCCGGTTTATGGTTTCTTAATAGATGTTAATTCGAGCGCCTATCATGATGGGAATAGTTTTGCACTAAGCGTCTGAGATGTGCTGCACCTGCTGTTTTATTGCTACTAGACGGAGTTGAAATAGTGCTGCGGAAACCAAATAGAGCACAACACATCAATTCATATTTAATTTCTGAATTTGTGAATACAAGTTAAATGGATAGATGTTGCATATTGTTGGCTACAGATTAATGTCACCTTAAAGTCTGATTGTTTAGGTTTTGTAGACGAGGTCATCATACTGTATATAATACATATTGTAATACAGTAACATTGATTCATATTTCTCTTTTGAGTGAAGTTGTTAGTTAGTAAATGTTGTGCTAAAAATGACCCAACACTAGAGCTTTTTGGTTAGTTTTGTTTGCTAGATAAATAGAAAAGGGTATTCAATTATTAATTATTATACTTTTATACTTTATTAATTATTAAATAATTTATACTTTATACTAAAATGGCAATTGAGTTGATATTTACACTTCTGCATACCCATCAAAAAAGTTGTGGCCTTGATCTTGGCTTGCATGAAGCTTGTTGGTTACCACCAAAACACTCTAGCTGGTTAAGTAGGTTTAGAATCCTACCCCAGCAGTGCATGATGATCACCAACATACAAGTAATGTTGTGCTTTAACTGCTGGTGAACTGTTGTCCCCACCAGATTTATTGACTAGATTAACCAGCAGATTTACCTCATCAGTCAGCATCACACAGTCCGACTTTAACAAAACAGTTTTGCCATTTTAACTAGTTAGAATTGGTCCTGAGATGCTATCTATCAGCATGCGGGTCTTAACTAACTTAACCAGAAAGACTAACTTGGTCAGCTGGCTTCATCAGTTTGGTTTTGCTGTTTAAATCTCTTATCATCTAATCAACATTAATTACAAAATAGAATCAACCTGTTACCATAGGAGTCTTAACTAGCAAGATTAAATTGGTCAACCAGCTTCATGCAGGCCGACCAGTTTCACCAGTAAAGTTTTGTCAATTAGACCATTAATTAGAACATGAAATCATATTCATTAGCATGGAATTCTTAACCAATTTAACCAGCAATACTAACTAGGTCAACCAGCATCATGCAGGCCGACCAGTTTCACTAGTAATGTTTTGCTGTTTAGACAGCTTAACATCTCATCAACATTAATTAGAACATGGAATAGGGAAAGGAAAGGAAAGGGAAGTGGTGTGTGGCCAAGTGTGGTGACCCATTCTCGGAATTTGTGCTCTGCATTTAACCCATCCAAGTGTACACACAGTAGTGAACATACACCCGGAGCAGTGGGCAGCCAATGCTGTGGCGCCCAGGGAGCAGTTGGGGGTTCGGTGCCTTGCTCAAGGGTCTCACCTCAGTCGTGGTATTGAGGGTGGAGAGAGTGTTGGTTATTCACTCCCCCCACCTACAATCCCTGCCAGACCTGAGACTATCCATAATCAAGGGATTCATAACTAGCTTAATCAACAACGTTATTTTGCTCCACCAGCTTCATGCAGACCAGTTAGTTTAACCAGTAAGGTTTTGTTGTTTAGACCTGTTATCATCTCATCAACATTAATTACAAAATGGAATCAATCTATTATCATGGGAGTCTAAACTAACTTGACCAACAAGGTTAACTTTGTCAACCAGTCTCTTGCAAACTAAACAGTCTCACCAGTAAAGTTGTGTCATTTAGACCACTTAGCATCACATCACCATTAATTAGAACATGAAATCATATCCATCAGCATGGCATTCTTAACCAACAATACTAACTTGGTCAACCAGCATCATGTAGGCTGACCAGTTTCATTAGTAATGTTTTGCTATTTAGACCGCATAACATCTCATCACTATTAATTAAAACATGTAATCCTATTAATAAGTGTTGAACTCTTAACTAGCCTAACCAAAGAAACTATTTTGGTTCACCAGCATCATGCAGACTGATTAGTTTGACCAGTAAAGTTTTGCTGTTTAGATTACTTATCTCATCATCACACTTAATTACAACATAGAATCCTATCTGTCAGCATGGGTTTCTTAACCAACTTAACCAGCATGACTAACCTGGTCAGCCACCTTTAGGTCGACCAGTTTTATCAGTAACATACTGTTATTTACACTGCTCAACATCTTATCGCCATTAATTAGAACATGGAATTCTATCTATCTGCATGGTATTCTTAACTAAATTAACATTGGCCAACCAGCCACATGCATGTTGACCACTTAACATCTCATCCTAATTCATTAAAAAATGTAATATTACTGTATCTATCAGCTTGGAATTCTTAACTTAACTAGCAAGACTAACCTGGCCAACTTGATCAGCAAGCTCCTAGAAGGATGACTAGTATCACCAGTAAAGCTTTTTCATTTAGACGGCTTAGTATCTCATCACCATTAACTAGAACATGTAGTCCTATCAATAAGCATGGGGTTTTTGACTAGTTTACCCAACAAGACTAACTTGGTCAGCCAGCTTCTTGCAGTTTAACCTATCCTGGCACATTTTGCAGGGCTAACTGAAGCCTGCACTTGCAATGAACTTATGTTCAAGTTTGTGTTTGACGTGTATTGTATTGGTGTGTATGGTGAAGTAACAGGGTGTGTGTGTTCAAGAGAGAGGGTATACAGGCAGGGAGTGATCTTGCAGTACTTGGTGTTTTGTAGCTTTCACGGTGCATTGCTGGCATCTCAGAGAGAGCCATAAAAACAGAGGGGAGAGTGAGGGGGGAGGTAGCGTGCAGACCGTCAAGGCCTTTGCCACCTCACACCTCACTGACTGGAGATGTGGGAAATTATTTTAGGAAGCCTGCGTCTGAATGGAAATAAAAGAAGCACGGGAGAATTAGGAGCGTGAGGTTTGCCGGACCGACACTCACGTTCACGCCAAGATCTCAGAACACTGCTTGCATGTGGCTGCATCACTGCTTGTTCATTTATTTTAGCTGTGTTAATGCGCATAAATGAGTTTGCATGTTAGCATAAGTATCTGTGAGAAAATTGCGAGGAACTGTCTGTTTACATTTTTCTCTTAAATTAAATATTTTATGTCTTAAAAAATATGTATTATATATGTTCTGTCGGTGTGTTTATATATTCATTTATATATAAACTTTTCTTCCACATATGAATGTTAGCTTCTAGCACTAAATGAGTGTGTGTTTTTCACGTTTAAAAAAATAGCTTAAGCCACACTAAGCTGGTTTACTGGTCTTATCTGGCCAAGCTGGTCTGTTTTGCTCATTTCAGAAGAGTTTCGCTCATCAGCTGTTCAGGCTGGAAGAACAGCTGACCAACCAGCTAAATCAGCTCAATTCTAGCTAGACCAGCTTAAACCAGCAACGACTTTATTTTTTAATTATTATTACTTTTTAATTATTAATTGATTGATTCTAAAGTTACAAGATATTTTCTGGTGTAATTTAATTAATTTGATTTAGTCTGTAGCATACAAGTGTTAAAATGTTTAGAAGTGTAGCCTAATGTAGCCAAGGTGATTCAATCATATAAAATAGCCTAATATTGTTGACTTGAATAAATCAACTTAATTGACATCAGCACAATTTTTCACAGTATAAATATATAAACATAAATTTTGAGTCTGTATCTACTTAACCATGTTTTGTGGACAAAAAGAAGAAAAAAAAACACACTATAGATTGTTTTTAATTGTTAAAATATAGAATATGATCTGTTAGGGTTAGGATGTGGTATTTATAACTATAGCTGTATATAAAACCAATAGAAGTCTATGCAATGTCCTCATTTAGATAACTAAGTAAATGTGTGTGTGTGTGTGTGTGTGTGTGTGTGTGAGAGAGTTCACATTAGAGAGTGAAGGGTTGATTTGAGATGATGGTGGTATCAGTGCTCTGAAAGGGGGAGACGGTCTCTTCTTGGTATGCACACACAGAGAGAAGCTATCACCCTGCACCTCTATCTGACACCCAGAAACACACACATTCACACACTCACTCACTCACTCACTCACTCACTCACTCACTCACTCACTCACTCACTCACTCACTCACTCACTCACTCACTCACTCACTCACTCACTCACTCACTCACTCACAAAGCGAAGGTACACATGACCGCAGGGCTGCATACAGCACACACATTAAGACATGGAAAGCAATAGACAGATCAGTAAAGACACATTCTGAAACGGGGTTCAAAAGGGTCAAAAATGTTATATCACAGAATGAGAAATTCTACTGTATATGACATTATTGATCCCAATATAGTTGTTTTTGATGTAAAAAATATGTTTTACACTACTGGTCAGAAGTAGAAAATTTATATATATATATATATATATATATATATATATATATATATATATATATATATTAGTGCTGTGCAACGATTAATCATGATTAATCGCATCCAAAATAAAAGTTTTTATTTACATATTATATGTATGTGTACTGTGTATATTTATTATGTATATATAAATACACACATATAAAGTATATATTTTGAAAATATTTACATGTATATATTTGTATTCATATAATTAATACATAAATATATTTAATATTTAAACAAAACATAGTTTTCTTAAATATATCCATGCATGTGTGTGTATTTATATTTAAATAATAAATATACACAGTACACACATATATATTATGTAAACAAAACCTTTATTTTGGATGTAATTAATCGTGATTAATTGTTGCACAGCACTAATATATATATATATATATATATATATATATATATATATATATATATGTGTGTGTATATGTATATGTATATTTATATATATATATATATATATATATATATATATATATATATATATATATATATATATATATATATATATATATATATATATGTTTTTGAAAGATGTCTCATGCTCACCACGGCTGCATTCATTTGATCAAAAATACAGTAAAAACTGTAATATTGTGAAATATTATTACGATTTAAATAACTGTTTTCTGTTTAATATATTAGAATGTTTATGTTTTTGTGATGGCAAAGCTGAATTTCAGCATCAGTTACTCCAGCTGATCTTTCAGAAATCCTTCTAAAATGATTTGGTGCTCAATTATTATGATCAATTGTTAATGTCTTTACTGTCACTGCTGATCGGTTTAATCCGTCATTACTGAATAAAAGTATACATTTTTTTCTTTCTTTTTTACTTACCCAAAACGTTTGAATGATAGTGTGTCATGGTTTCCTGAAAAATATTAAGAAGCAAAAACTGTTTTCAACTAATAAGAATTGTTTTTGAGCAGAAAATCAGCATATTAGGATGATTTCTGACGGATCATGTGACACTGAAGGCTGGAATAATGGCTGCTGAAAATTCAGCTTTGCAAACAGAAATAAATTAAATATAAAAAAATATATTAAACTAGAAAACATTTTTTGAAATTGTAATAATATTTCACAATATTACTGTTAATATTAATCTATTTTTGATCAAATAAATGAGGTGAGCACAAAAGATCACAATGGCCCAAGAAATCACAATTACTTAATTTAACCTTCAATCCACAATTTTTAGCTCAGGCTCATTGAACGGAAACAGTGAAACTATGCTCTTGTCCCTATAGGTCAGTAATACAGCTCCAGTGTATCACTGACCTGTGGAAACTGAACCCCCTGCAGATTGGAGCGGTAACTTATTCATAGGAAAATCAATAAACACAGATTAAGATGGTGGATCTTTTGGTTGACACCTTGCAGGAATGATGACCTTGGAAACGCACGCTACCAAGCAGTCACCCCCTTGTCAGGGTCCAGTGTTTGCACAGATTTAGGGTTAAAGGTTGTGGGTCAGGCATCATAGTGGTTGCTAGGCTTGTGGGCTAGGCTTCTGAAAGAGGTTTGGGCGTTCTAGTAGGTTGTGACAAGCCAAAGGTCACCACCAGGGAATTCTCAAGCGTTCATGTGCAAGACACACCCACAGTGTTGCATCTGATATTTACATGCAGTCAGTAGTATGCATGTTGCATTGTTTTGAAATTAGTATTTACTCAAATTTTCATCTAGGTCTCCAAATTAGGTATATGCATGAAATGCAACACAGAACAGAATATTAAGCTGGTCTCAGCAGTAAGGATTTTTGAGCAATTATCAGATTTTTACTTGCTCTGCCAATATGCCAATATTTTAATAGCAACATATATTTAGCAAAATATTCATGTCAGAATTTTTTTTATTATGTATTTATTTAAAAATAACTATAATGTAACTCCATGGCTAACAATATGATGCTTTAATAATTCACACATAAATACTGGGCAAAATAGTATTTTTTAATGATTTTTACCAATATATTTGGGTATTGAATGCATTCTGTGATTATCTTCTCCATAAAGGAAAATTGCAATGTTGCATTAAATTTTAATGTCTGACACGTTATATTTTTTATCAGCCACAAGAGTTTATTCTATTTACTCACAGAAAATAAGAATCATATACTCTCCAAAGTAAAAGCCTGACAATGAAAATTGACAATGAAAATGTTATTTCATCCAATAAATACTTGAAACACTCCTGCAACCTAGATTTACAACATGATATTAGGAAGTGCTAAACCATTAAAGTGTTCAGAGTTAACATCTGCCCAGCTGTTGTCATGGGAGCACTCTAGTTTAGTCCGTTAAGTCTGGCCCATACTGTATATTTTACTATGTGTTTAAAACATGTCTGTCATAGTTTGTCTCATTCAGGAACGCTTGAATGATATTGAGTGTGAATGTGTGGGCTGGTGCACGTGTGATCATGTGAGCAGGGACGTGTTTGCCACCCATGGCTCGGGCCAGTACTGGCGAACGTTTAAGATTCTGTGCCGCAGTAGTATTGCACTGTTGGGGGAAAGGCGCTATGTCTTTCCAGCAAAGCCTGAGCTTCAGCCCCCTTCAACCTCAACGTTGCCTCACAAGGCTTCTTGCTTTTCCTCAGCTGGCCTGGACTCAGCGTCCACCTGAGTCCTGCCGCAGATGCCAAACCGACAGACGTACAGCACTGAAAGAATACAGAGAGAGAGAGAGATATAAAGAGGCCGTAGCGAGAGCAGTGTGGTGGGCGCTCTACGTGACTGCGTGGTGACTAAATAATGAATGTGGCGTATCGGGTTTCACGTGGAGCCAGGGCCATGGCCCATGGCTGGAGAGGAGGAGGGGGCAGGAAAGACAGAACAGGGAAGGAAAGGGGGAGAAGGAGGAATTAGATGAATCACACGGCCGCAGAGGAGAGCGAAAGGATGCAAAACAACCAAAGTCTGTATTTTTTTCGGTATTTTTGCCTGGAAACAGTTTCTAAATGGCGTCTGCTTGTAGTAGAATGAAATTTAGATTTTTTTAATTTGAAGGAGCATTTTTTGTCAAATGCTTGTCATCTGATATATTTTCTCTTGAAACAGGAAGTTTAAGCAGGAAATATCTAAGACACCTTATCCCCTTTTTTAAAATTAGCCAATAAGCTTTAGCTACGTCACATCTGTCCCTGCATCCAAATATATGCATACTACCATACCATATAGTAGGTGAAAAACACTGTGTGAAATTAGCAGGATGTTGGTTTTATAGTACTCATAGAACAGTAAGCGAAAAGTACTCAGTGACCTACAACTTACATCTGAATTTGCATAATTGAATTCTATATAGTAAGCGAAAAAGCATATGTGAAATTAGTAGTATGTCAAACTTGCCAGTATTCGTAAAACAGTAAGTGAAAAGTACTCAGTGACCTACAACTTGCATCCGAATATGTATGCTTTAATACTATATAGTTGGCGGAAAACAGTATGTGAAATTAGCAGTATGTAAACTTTGCAGTATTCATAAAACAGTGAAAGCGAAAAAGTACTCGATTTCCTACAACTTGTGTCCAAATAAGCGTATTTCCATACTACCGTATTGACCCGAATATAAGACAACCCTGATTATAAGACGACCCCCCCTTTTCAAGATGTACCTTTTTGAAAAGCAAATCTTGTGTTTTTTCTTAAATTATTTTCATATTACATATTTTTCCTATTTACATTTTTGTTTTGAAAGTATGGTAAATATTGGTTAAATGTACCACCGTTCAGTTTATAATATACACTTTTTGATAAACCATAAAAATAACAGGTAGCCCATCTGAATTATATAACAATTAGGCTATCCACCACATAGTAGCCTAGCAAAATGTCATTAACAGTAGAAGTGAAATCTTATTGTAGTCTTCAAATCTGCGTACTGTCTTATGTTTTAAAATCACTTACAGAGGAAGTTTGGTCCCATCAGGCTAACATGACAGTCACGACTCCTGCTACTGTAAGCTTTTCTTTTTCTTTTGTTTTCACTCGTGATGTTCTAACATTACAAAACACACATAGAGTACATTACGTGTTTCTTGGCACACTCGTTTTTTCGCGTATTTGGCGCAACATATTATTGTGGGTGTATTATTGACATGTCAAAGTCTAGACCCTGAATATAAGACAACCACGTTTTTTCAGATGCATTACCAAGAAAAAAACATTGTCTTATATTCAGGTCAATACGGTATGTAGAAGGCATACAACTATGTGAAATTAGTAGTATTCTGGATCACATAGTATTTATTAAACAGTAAACAAAAAGTACTCAGTGACCTTCAATTTGCATCCAAATATCCATATTTTAATACTATGTATTAAGCAAATAACAGTATGTAAAATTAGTAGTATGTCAGATTTCATAGCATTTGTAAAACAGTAAGCCAAAAGTACTCAATTACCTACAACTTATATCCGAATATGCATACTTTAATATTATGTTGTACATGAATAACAGTATGAGAAAATAAGTAGTATGTTGGACTTCATAGTATTTATAAAACAGTAAGCGAAAAGTACTTTGATTGCCTGCAACTTGAATCTGAATATGCATACTTCAATATTATAATTTCATAAGTAATTTTATATGTGAAATTACTAGTGTGCTGACTTCGTAGTATTGTAAAAAAAAAAGTTTAGTACCTGCTTAGGTAGTGAGACCCAGTTAGCTAAATGCTAGTTGGTTCCAGGTGGTATTAGGAGTTGGGGAATTCACGTTCTAGAGAGCATGTGATTGGACAAAAATCTGTGCAGTACGGGATGAGTCATCAGTATATTTGCTGTGAAAGAGAACGACTTTAAAGCTAACAGACATGGACTAAAAGCCACAAAATGCTAATTTGGATCTAACAAATTTAGGTCTATATGTGTTTTTTATCCAAACCGCACTCTACTAAATGCACCGCATTTCTGTCCCCTCCCCCCATTTCTCTTTTTCTTTCTCTAAGAAGGTGATGCTGCCGACTGGCGCGGCGTTCCGGTGGTTCCAGTAGGACTGTGACCTCTGACCTCCACCCAAAGCTCTGCCATCAAGTGCAATGCCAACTCTCGCTTGGATCATCTCGGGCACCAACACTGGCTGACAAACACAAACTATGTGAAATAAAGAGAAACACAAGACAACTATGAAAAAAAAACAACTTCATCACAAGATACAGAACAATAAAACAACAATACAAAAAGAATCAAACGAGTAATGATGCACCTACTTATTCCTTGAACCAAAAATTAAACATAAATAAAAATATCTATGGCAACTTTCATTCCCTTTTATATGTTTCCATTTTGGTACCTTTTTGTCCCTTTTCCAGCAGATTTTTTCTGTGGCTTAGACATGGAACTGTTCATTGACAAACAGAAATGGCGGACTCAGTGTGGACAATCAACAAAATTTCTGTGTTTGGTGTTAATGTTGTTCACGTGTGGAAAGATACAGTACTTGTGTAGAGAATGTAAATTTTACGGCTATATTTTAAAATTAGTGGCTAATGGCAAGCACTATTGTAATTTAGGACCATTGTTCTTACTTAAAAACTGTATTTTATGATTGTTTCCTTTTTTATTTTGATTTAAATTTATAGTTTAAAAACTGATCAATGTTTGTCTTTCAATGGAGAGTAAATATTCCAAAATCTACAAATCCAGTTTTCTGAATGAACAAATATGAATCATAAAAAAACCCTACTCTGACGACGACTTGATTGGAAGATAAAATTGTCATTGTTTCTGTAGGGTTGTTACCACTGGAAGCTCCAAACTTTAAATATTTCAGTTTGTTTTACTGTGCTGACAGCTTTTTGTTATATTATGTCAGATTACATCATATCACGTCACGCAATATCACGTCAAATCACGTTCCACGTGATGTTACGTTTTATTACGGCTCGTCACATTATTGTTCTCAGTGTACAGGTCTGTATTTTACGGAGCCCTCCACAGCACTTGCTCGGCTCTATCGAACGCACTGAAAAAGATTGAACTTTTTTTGTTTTGTTTTGTTTTCATGACATTGCCGGTAGCTACATCTTTTTTAAAAAAAGCAGCAATGTTTGTATTGGATTAGAACTATGGGCTGGTTTTGTGAATAAAAACAAATGCATGTATTTGTGTCGAAAATTTACAGCTCTGACGTCTGTCTATTTGCATGTTTTTAAGAAACAGCAACAAACGTACAAAAAAATTATAACAATATGGAAATGTTCGCAGAATCTTCTAGGTTGTTCCCTTTTCCATTCAAACAGTAAAATAAAAAGCAATGGGACAAAATATGTCATTTTGAAATGCGATAAAGATGTTTTATCAAGAGTCTTTGATTTCTTCATCTTCTTCTACTTGATGTCTGACACACTTATAAAAATGAGAGTGAAGAGGAGTGTGCTTCTGGCTTTGTCTGTGGTGCACTGATCTTAATAACTTTGCATTCCTTTGTATGGTACAGTCTGACATTTAAAGGTAAAAAACACAATTAAAAGACAATGAATTATTGATACTCAGCCGACGTCTCTGATCGACAGTCTGTGAAAGGTAAATGGGAAGGTAAGGCTGTTTTGGCTGAAGATCACCACACAAGAGAACATGGGGCGGCTGCATCATTCACATGGATTGTGTGAGTGGATTTTTGTGGGATTAAACTTTCAAGGATGGATACTTGCTACCTACAGAACTACTATCCATGTGCATAGACCTTAATCATGTTAGACACCATGTTGAATTTAACATGGCTGTGAGGGACAGATGTGCAGTCACACTGTATATAGGTCCTGTATGAAGATCATGTCAATTATCAACTCAAAACTCAAAACAACTTTCAAAACTGTTTTGTTTTGTCTAAAAGTTAGGTTTTTTTTAGGAAGATGTTTCCGTTGCTAAACAATCGGTATGAACGCACTTTACTTCAATCCCTCACAGCCTCATTTTCATACTTGTCAAAAATGAAATATTTCGCTACCCTGACTAAGATTTATGCACATGGTCAAACTAAAAACTCATTATCTAATAAGTAAAACATACAATCGGGGTGTAGAAACTATTTTAAAAAGCATTATGAGAGGGATATTTCTTTCCTGAAGTATACGTTGGATTAAATCTTGCTTACTTTTACACATTTTTTTTCTTCTAGATATTTTTGAAGAATGTTGATAACCAAACCGTTTTGGTTTCCATTGACTTCCATTGTACATACAAAAATATAATGGAAGTCAATGGGAACCAAAATTGTTTAGTTACCAACATTCTTCAAAATAGGTTCCTTTGTGTTCCACAGAAAAACAAAAAACGTACATTTAAATGACGACACAATTTTCATTGGTTGGTCTATGCTTTTAATTAAAAATAACAATAAAATTTAAATATATTTAAATTACTTGCATTTTTAACATATTTTTATGCAGATGTATGAGAGATCTCACTGGTGCCCTATATCGCCTATGACCAGGACCACCGCTAACTAGAGGGAAGTATAATACTTAATGTAGCAAACTTTTTAACGACTGGCAAGGGGAGTGAATAGCCTCCGACAGTTACTACAGCAGCCAAGTTAATTGCAGCTTTTTAGAGGGTCTGAGATGAAAGACGGCGGACCAAAGCCTCCCTAAATAGGGTCAAGCGATGCCTATGGGACACACTGAGTAATGAGACTTTGAAAAGTAATGATTAACTCTGAATAAATGCAGAAATCACAGTCGTCGTAACACCCCTGCATACAAAAAACATGGTTGGCCTGCCGCAAATGCGAACTATTAAAATTAAATTTTTATGACCAAGTAAGACAGGTGGAAGTAAAAGTATGCGGATTATGCGAACACAAGAGCAAAGCGTCGTGCTGCAGGAGAGAGGTGGAGGTACCAGCTGCAGGCCTGGAGAGCTGGATAGAGTCCTCAGTGCCGTAATGAGCCCAGGTCTGTGGTGCAGTCATCAGAGCAGGATCTGTAATGAGCTACAGTCTCGGGTGGAGGCCCAGTTTGGTTGGGTTGGTGTAAAAGTGTGTATGTCTGTGTGTGTTTATGTGAGAGAGACTGAAAGAAGTAGAGCTCGAAAGAGAGAGAGAATGTTCCCAGCTCCCCCCTGGTGACAGCGATGGGCCAGTGCCATGGCCGCGGCGCTGGGAGGAAGCTGAGGCTCTGCATTATTAATGTGCGCCGCGGCGTCCTCGTCTCTTCCCAGCCGCACAGCTCACTGCTTGTCCTGCCATCACAGAGGGAGAGAGAAAAAGAGAGAGAGAGAATGAGAGAGAGGTATGGGGGGGGTAAAGAGAGCAAGAGAGGGATGGTAGTGTGGCTGTGCCTGTTAGTGAATGCAGTGTGTTTGTGTGGATGTTTTGGGCTGAAGAAACAAAGTTTTTTTTTTTTCTTTTGGCCAGTGTGAATATATATATCTATATATACTCGAGAGAGAGGACATTGTTTTCAGCCAATATATCTACAGATACAAAAAACTGCATGTATAGCCTATCTACGTGTGCTGAATAGGCATATTTTTTCTGTCTAAATGATTAGACTTCAGGGAATACTGTTTTCCACACTGCATCCAAAAAATACTGACACATTGAAAGTAAGTAATTTATGTTAACATGAATCTTCTTATAGCTGAAAATGAAATATGAAATGCGGCAGAAAAGTGACAACATGATATGTATGAGTATTTATTTATTTATTAATTTTTTTCTACAGTTTTGGTTAAAATTATATTTTCTAAATGCATTATGGGGATCTTATTGCAAATGGTCCATCCATGCATATGTTACATTTTGTATTTACTTTATTTATCAGCATTGTAGGTTCTGAATTTTTTTTCCATAAATTTTAAATTAAAGCGCTATAAACAATGAACCAAGCCAACCACCAACCATGAGGTAAATTACAGCGTTTACGTTACAATGGCTTTAGTGAGGGAAAGAACTACAATCCCATGGAGCATTGCAAATTACATGATCAAATTAAAAATCTGGAACCTGCAACACTGTTCTTATGAGGTTAGGACCAAGTTTAGGCCCTAATATATCTGAAGAACACTATCTGTTATAATCTGTTAGCATTCCCATCCATCTCAATGCCAGTTGACATTTATGCATTTGGCAGATGCTTTGGAAGTGACTTACAGCACATTCAAGGTATACGTGCATTCAGGACCTTGGTGTTTCTAGCGCCATGTTTCATGGGTACTCAGTTACACAAACCTGTTTTTTGAGACTGAGCCATGTTGAATGATCCATCTTTACTACAACTCATTTAACCACAGCTCAAGTTGCAATTTTAAGACCTATCCAAAAAATGGTCACTGGTAAAATATCTAATATAATGCTGCTCACAATTTTGTTTTTTTTTAAAGTCAGAAGACATTGTTATGTTTGAATAGCTGTCAATTAATTAACATGTTTTTGCTCGTATAATGGTGCTGAAAAAGCCAGTCTTACTGGTCTTAGATAGATTAAGCTGGTTTTACAGTCTGACTTAAGGTTAAACTGGTTTAGCTGGTTGTCAACCTGGTCTTCCAGACCAAACCACCCGAATGGTGCACAAAACCTCCCTAAACCCAGCCAACATGTCAATCTCATCAGACTAAACCAGTTTAAGCTAGTTTAATATACTTTTTTCAGTAGGATAGACTAGTTATGGCATCTACCCTAATAGGGTTACTTTAACCCTAGTAACTTGGTGGCCATCTTGGTTTCTGGTAAAGAACAGCCTCTGTTTACATAAATGGTAAAATACTATTATATACAGGTGAATCTCACAAAATTAGAATATCGTGAAAAAGCACCTTGGTCAGGGCTCCTTTAGCACAAACTCCAGCATCAGTGAGGTGTGGCATGGAAGCGATCAGTCTGTGGCACTGCTGAGGCACTATTGGGCCTTCAGCTCGTCTGTATTGTTGGATTGACTGCTTCTCATCTTTCTCTTGAAAATATCCCATAGATTCCATACGGGGTTCAGGTCAGGCATGTTGGCTGGCCAATCAAGCATAGTAATATCATGGTCAGAAAACCACTTTGAAGTGGTTTTGGCACTGTGGGCAGGTGCTAAAATCCTGCTGAAAAAGGAAATCAGCATCTTAATAAAGCTTCTCAGCAGATGGAAGCATGAAGTGCTCCAAAATCTCCTGGTAGACGGCTGCATTGACTTTGGGCTTGATAAAACACAGTGGACCAACACCAGCAGACGTCACGGTACCCCTGACTTCGGAAACTTCACACTCCAGACTCCAGAACTTGATTTCCAAATTAAACACAAAATTTACTTTTATATGAAAAGAGGACTTTGGACCACTGAGCAACAGTCCAGTTCTTTTCCCCCTTAGCCCAGGTAAAACGCTTCTGACACTGTTTCTGTTTCAGAAGTGGCTTGGTAGCCCTTTTCCTGAAGACGTCTGAGCGTGGTGACTCTTGATGCACGGACTCCAGCTTCAGTCCACTCCTTGTGAAGCTCTCCCAAGTGTTTGAATCTGCTTTGCTTGACAGTATTCTCAATCTTGCAGTCATCTCTGTTGCTTGTGCACCTTTTCCTACCCAAATTCTTCCTTCCAGTCAACTTTGCATTTAATATGCTTTGATACAGCACTCTGTGAACAGCCACCCCTTTCAGTGATGAACTTCTGTGACTTACCCTCTTTGTGGAGGGTGTCAATGATTGTCTTCTGGACCATTTCCAAGTCAGCAGTCTCCCCCATTATTGTGGTTTCAAAGAACAAGAGATACCCGTAATTTATACTGTAGGGATGGTCATTTAATGAAACTCAAAAGTAAATATTGTAATACACTGATTTTTGACTTTCATGAGCTGTGAGCTCTAATCATCAAAATAAAAGTTTTTACCTTACATGTAATGAATCTAGAATATATGAAAGTTTCACTTTTTGAAATGTTACAAAAAAATATATTTTTCACGATATTCTAATTTTTTGAGATGCACCTGTACACCTGATGCACCTCTTTTGCTCAAATCAGGCAAAAAGATAGATAGATAGATAGATAGATAGATAGATAGATAGATAGATAGATAGATAGATAGATAGATAGATAGATAGATTAGATTTCATCTAATAATTTGGTTTATAAAAGTTTTTTGGGTTGCGATCAGTTGTAGAGTAGGTTAGCGTTAGATGTTGCAGTTGTGTTCATGTACGAGTGTGAAGCTAAAGGTGAGTCTCAGGTTGCACATGAAGCTGTAGATGCTTCGACAGGGTTGGAGGCTTCCATGAAGGTTCTTCAGGCATGTTGTGGGCGTTCATGATGTATCAATGAGGTTGTGGTGGGTAAATATGGTATTGGACTCTTTAGTGGATGGTGAGGTAGAGTTAATCAGGCTTCTGTGGAGTGGAAGGTCAGGCTACTGAGCAGACCTGTCACAGTGGGAGAATCCTAGAATCTTATCACCGCCACACAGACATGCAACTGCGCTGATCTGCTCACCCTCACGGCCAACACGCGCGTGCCCTTCCCCCAGTCCCACGCTCGCTTCCTCGTGATGGCCTGAGCCAAGACAACAGCGACAGCCAGCAGAGCCCAATAACCCTGCTGGACCGCTTTGCTGGAGACGTTCAGCGTGACATACAAGCAAACAAGAACGGGCAGAATATCAAAGCCTAATGCATAATCGGTAATTGATTCCAAAATCACTAATTTAAATTGGATCATTTCATGTCCTTAACATTTTCTAACACCTCAGAAAGTGCTATATCTAAGATTTTATCTCGAATATGAAAGTAGCTGTACCACTAGTGGCACCAAAGGAGGAAATCAGCCTGCAAATGACTTGCTTTTAGTTATCTCTGCATATAATTTGGGATAAACAAAAGTATATGACTAAACCTAACATAACTATTATTTTCTTTAACAAAAAAAAAACGCAATTCACAATTGACTTGATCATACCTCTTCCCAAATTTGTATATACATTTATTGACTGATTGATTGATTGATTTAATTAAAATTTGTTTAAATCATTATTAGTATTATTATGATTTTATTTTATTTATTTATTTGGGGGGGGGGGGGGGGGGGGTCTGTCCTGATATTACAAATGGAAAATAGCTAATTTTATTAATTCATTTCCTAAAAAAACAAGTTTTTAATTTATATTTCATAGAAAATTCCTAAATTTATTTCCCAATTTCTAAAACTTAATGATATTATGGATACATAATTTCATAATTATATTGATTTCCTGAAAGAAGTGATTTTATGTGTACAAATATCTAAAACATTCAAATCAAGGCAAATTTATTTGATTTACAAAATTATACTAGCTATTACTTCGTTTTCTGAAGAAAAAAAAATCTAAAGTAAGTGAGTTCATACTGAAAACAAGAAAATAATATTTGCCACTAATATAAGAAAAATAAACTTGCCTTTTCATTAAATGTTTTTATTTTTTTAACCCCATTGGCAGATTTTTATATTCTTGTTCACTCAAACTGCCCCCATAGAAAACCATGGTTTATTAAATCTTTATGCAATTTTGCTTCTCAAGTAAATGTTTCTTAATTTAAGAATGTTTTGATATTTGGGTGAGACTTTAGTATAGGGACCAATTTTCATATTCACTATTAGCATGACTATTAATAACATATTGGATGTTTATTAATACATATAAATCACATATTCTGCGTGACCATATTCTACATGCCTAATTCTACCCAATACTTAAACTTAACAACTACCTTCCTAACTATTAATAAGCAGCAAATTAGGGGTTTATTGAGGCAAAAGTCATAGTGAATGGTTTGTTAATAGCGAGAATTGGACATTAAATAATATTTGTACTGGAAAACAAGAAATAATATAGAGTAAAACTCCCTTTTTGAAGAGTACAACCAATAAATGTTTAAAAATTTGGCACATAGCAACTTGATTTTTTTCTTTTCTTTATCCTGAACAATCTTATTTAGTCAAACATTATCCAAAAAGTTGAGGCCAACAAAAAAGTGAATCTGACCACTCTGATCAGGAACTGGGATCTGATTACTTAACTGAATTAGGGTGTGGATCTCTGCAGCGACCCTGCTTGACTTTTCTCCTCAGGGTGTGGAAGAGTGAGAGGAAGAGGGAGAAGAGGAGAGGCTCCAGCGCTGTAGGAGGCAGAGTGCCTGAGGGCCCGTGCCTGTGGCTGAGGGTGAGGCGTGAATGAGCAAACCCAATGAGCTACTGCAGTAGAGAAAGACAAGTCACCATCGCTGTGGAGATCTCCACGTTAACAGACCCCACAACTGTACATAACAATACACCTCAAAACCATAACACACAATATCTGCAAGCTCTTTCATAAATTGGAGAGTTTCTCCTTGAAACACTGCATCAGAATATGTTCACGTCTTGTGAGCTGACAGATGTCCCCTCAAACAGGTGCCTGTCTCGTAAACAATGACAGGTGGGCATTGTTTTATTACAGTACATGCATGAGGCATGTATTGCCTAGGGTGCATATGGTAGGTATATATACGTATCCTATAAGGGCACATGACACTCTAGTGTATGAACTTCCAATAAAATAAGATTGACACATTTCTATCCACATACTGCTCTGTAGTAAATACTATGATATACCAGGAATATAAAGCCATTGCAGTGAAGTGCAATGCACAACAATTCATCTACTTTAGCTTTTTTAATGGGATTGTTTACCCATAAATTAAAAATTTGTCATCATTTACTCACCCTCATCTTGTTCCAAACTGTATCACTTTTTTCAGAATCAGAATCAGAATCAGAAAGAGCTTTATTGCCAAGTGTGTTTACACAAGGAATTTGTCTTGGTGTTAGGAGCTTCCAGAACAGAAAGTACAAACATAGTGCAGACAAAATATAATTAAGGTAATAGAAGCACTAATAATGAAGAGAATAGACAATAAATTATAAATAACAACAGTAATAAAAATAAAAATATACAGAAAAGAAAAATGTCCATAGACAGAACTGTGAATGAATGTGCATGCGTCCTATGTACAGATAAAGGTTTGATGAGTTATTTACAGATGTACAGTATTGGGTTGTGTTATGTGGTGTTCAGGTGGGATATGGCCTGGGGGGAAAAAACTGTCACTTTTTTTCTTCTACATCGTTTCCATTTGCTGAATGAAAAATATGCTCTTCTCCATTCAAAGAAAGTATAAAGCGACCAGAAGCTGTCAAGCAAAAAAATTTAAAATAATTAAAATAATTATATATATCCAGTAACTACTTGTATGCTTAATTTACCTGATATTAATGAACGAAGGCCAATTAAGCTGCAATTTAGTACATGATAGCCATTAATGCTAATAAATTTATGAATAGTTTATGATTAAATGCAAAATTTAATAGTGTATGGTGAATGTAAACATTTCTATTATTGTTAACATATATATAATGCATTATTTTGAGTATTATTGACTTAAGCAGACCAACATTATTTATAAAATATAAAAACATCAATCGTCTCTAGATTACACGCTTATTCAATTTGTAAAACCACTAGTAAGATAACAGCAATATAAGATTAAAAAAAAAAAATCTCTCTCACTCTCTTTTTTTTTCTTTCTCAAGCGTAGAGCTTGCATTAACAGAACCTCGGATAAATACAACTTGAGAATCTCAGTTAAATAAATGGTACCTCTCACGCGCTCACACTCTCCCACCATCAGCTCAGCACACTCAAACAATCACACACACACACACACAAACACACGCGCACGCAAGCACAACCGCAGAAACAGATTAAGCTCAAATCAATGGCTGGAGCTGAAGCGGAGGAGAGATTTCACCCTGGCTTCTCGTTAAGGCCTGGCTGAGGCGCGGAGGCTCGGGGGAGTGTTATTACCAGGGTGATGGTTGATAAGACGCTCGTTCCTCCACGCCGCGTCCCGCGGGACAGATACATCGCGCAGCCATGGAAACCGTAAATCTAGGTGTTATGCTATAATTGGGCCGGTGCTTTTAACAGCACACCACACAGCCAGGTATGCCAGCATCTTCAAATGAGAAATTATACCATGGTGTGTGGAGGAAGAGGAAGAGGGAGCGAGAGAGTGAGCGAGCGGAAACGTAAAAGCGTTGGACCATCACCTTTTCTAATACGCAGCTTCTTTCTTTATTTCGCTCTCTTTCTGTCTCTCTGTCTCTGCGTCTGTACCTCTCCATATATAGCCTAGATAGTTTTTTTTTTTTTGCATCTGGGATACATTTATAGGAAGGGAGTGGAATGTTTTTACGCTCCAATCAATGATATCAAGACATAAAAATATTTTAAAATGAGTTTAAAATTTCATTTAAAAACTTTTTTTAAAAGTAATTTAAAAATCAACATTAAACCTATGGAGGTGTTGAGTCATGACGTCAATTTCTAGGCCAACTCAGTAGGCGGGAGTCAACATCTATAGTGTGAAACTGGCTGCATCCGAAAGCTCATAGACAGCTTGCCTCACTGTCCTATCAGGCAATGACTTTGCAGGCACATCCCGACACTAATTTCGGACAGGCTTCTGAGGCAGCATACTGGTCTAATGATCTACTAAAGCAAAATAGAGAGAGCTCAGGTAAAAACTAAGCCGATATTTAATTACTGCTGTACATATAGGCTACATTTACACACAAACTGTCATGAATTGTGTCCCAAATCATGCACTATACACTTATTCTAGTCACTATGTACTCAACCGTCTAGTTTATAAATGATCTAGGGTAATTTTGTCATCCAGCAATGGAGCCCCTCCCCTTGAGTGCATGAAATGTCCCAAATTGCACACTTATGGAATTCTGAGTGTGAACACACTAATCACACTATACTAAAAACGGACATAAAATAGTGCATAAGTACGCAAGGTTGGATGCACCACTGGAATTAAACGCACAGCATTGTGGGATATCATCGGCAACGAAGGATGCTGCGCTCAGATCTCAGTAGATGGTATGATATGCCTTGTTGCCTTGCTATATGCTACTCATGGAGGCAGCATTTTTCAGCTTTCAGACACAGCCAAAGTTCTCCGAAGGAAGCCAAAAAAAGTGTTGTTTGTGTTATTTTTATATATTTTAATACATATTTGAAATAATGAAAATCTGAAAATACTATTGCCTGCTTTCAAGGATTTAAGATATGCTTAACGAATTAAGTATAATTAAGCTAGCAACTGTTATAGTCAGTATGTTGCAATTTGTTAGCAACTTATGTTTTTAAAGGACAAAACAGTTTCAGAATTAACGGCCACAGTTTGAGCCAGATGCTTTAGCTGCTCTCCACCAACTGTGCAAATTTAAGGCATTACAGGAAATGATGTCACAGCTTTAACACTCATTAGCTTAGAACGACTATATTGTTGTTTTGTTTTAAAATGTATATAAGCAGACATGCATACACAAATGGTAATTAAGCAGAGGTAATCCTTAATTAAATTAGTAATAAATAAATTGGAACTTCTCAGAAATGCAGTTATTTGCATTGTCATTAACAAATAACATGATATTCACCTTCAGAAATATGTGCTATTGCATAATTAATGCTTTTCATTAAACTTTAAATGAAATAAATGTATTATAATAACAGAGCAATAATATGTATTTTTTTCTAAAGAAAATGTAGCCTTTTAATAAGTGCTTATACCTACGCAGGTTAACCAACTAACACAACAAAACATGCATTGAACACACACACACACACACACACACACACACACACACACACACACACACACACACACCATCTCCTGCATTCGGTGTTGTTTACATAGACTTTGAAAGCTCCATGAGGGACTTGCAGTGGAGAGGTAGGTGCAGGGTGCAGAAATAGAGGAGAGCAGAAGAGAGGAGAGGGGGAAGAGTTTCGACGGGCAGCCGCTCGCTCTGCAGGAGCTGTTGATTACGATCAATTTCCCTCGTATCGACGCACGCTCTGGCCCTGAGCGCTAGTCCCTCCTGCTTTTTACATGCTACGTGCTTTGTGTACCATGACACTTCTCTCTCTTCCTCCTCACTCGCTCTTTCTTTCTTTCTCACCCTTCCTTGCCTTCAGTTCTTTCCATCACGGTCTTTGGAGTGAGACGCACCTACTCATACCGAATGTGAGGCTAGGAGGTCTCTTAGGATGGCAAAGTGTGAGCAGCGCAATTAAAAACAAACAAACAAACAACAGCAGCCTTTCTTGAACAAGGCTTTTCCTGTTTTCCCAAATAAGTGCTAGGTTGTCGGGTGCAGCTCGGCAGCTGGGCTGGTGTTGTCGGATTGGAGGCCATGTGCAAGCAGACGGACAGTGGATAGCTGTAATGGAAAGGAAAAAAGTGCTCTTCTGCAAGAGTGAGACCGCAGGCAGGCAGAGTGCGAGAGAGCGCACCCCTCATCGCTCTATCTCTCTGCTCTTGGCAGCCTCCATCCAAATTAATTGCATCTCCGAGAGAACAGGAGAACGAGAGAGAGAGAGAGAGAGAGAGAGAGAGGGCGAGCAAGATGGCCCTACCGCTAGGCTGGTATTGCTGTGGGGGAATCATTTAAAATTCTACTTCCCGTGTGGTTCCTGGTTTCCAGTTTAATGACCCCCACCCCTCTTGCTTTTACTATCTGAAACCCTCCCTCTGTTTCTTTCCGTCTTTCCGCTCGCAGCCTTCACCTCCCGAGTTGCCTTGTTCCCCCATCCGCTCTCTCTCTCACTCTCAGGCGTCTACAGAGGACCACCCCCCCCCCCAATGCCGACGGCTGCCGCAGCTCCACGTAACGCCCCGCTCGCCAATTACCAATCCGACATCCTTTCCATTGCCCCAGGGATTGCATCTCTACACCTGTTGTCACAGGCAACAAACGAACCCTTTCGCTGATTTCCGAGAGCCACGTGACCAGTACGCCAACGTGTTCGAGCAAGGTGGAAGCACAAAATCCACTTCATTTCTACCCAGAACGATTTGAATCAAGCAGTGTCGAGGACAGAGAGGACATCGGGGGGTTTCTATATCAGGACTCCCTGTGAACACCCATTGACATTTACACAGAGTTTGGCAACTGCGTGACTCACCTGTGACTAGAAGGTATAGCGTAGAAGACGAGAGGAAAATAGGAGACCTAGAAGCAGGGGGAGATGGGAACGGGGAGGTTGTATGCTTTGGGTCGTGGCCCACCTTGACAGTCACCGGGGTCTGGGACCATCTGGCCTGAGTGTGTGCAAGCGTGTGTGTATGTACGTGTCCTGCCAGGTCTCTGGGCTCCTGTCACCTGCATCAGTGGAGGATAGCAGGAAGGAAGTACTTTCATTCAGCCAAAAAAGAAAGCGGGCACCGAGCGCCAACCAATAAGACTAAGCACGCAAGCCATCGCATACAAAGGCAAAGCCTCAATAGCACACATATACAAGGTTAGCATGACTCAGTGCTCCAGTGTGTGTGTACGAGGTTGTTTTCTATTTCATTCTGGTTGGGTGCGGTATGTTCTGGCTCCCCTGGTCTCTCCCCTGTTTGGTCAATAGCAGCGCACAGGCTGCAGATCGATGTGGGGTCAATAGCTCTCAGACGCCTGCCTCTTTGTGCCTGTGCTGATTTAGCTAGCGTCCAGGCCTCTTTCTTACAAACTAGTTTTTTTCTTTATGAGCATCTCACTTAAATACGTCGGCAGCCTGAAATTAGAGACGCGGCAGTAAATCTGTGACATCCGGAGCACCATTCGCTCCTTTCTGCCATCTCTCTCTCTCTCACACCAAACACACCATAAAAGCTCTGAAAGCATTGACTGCTGCCTGAATCTCCTTGCATCACAACACAAACGCTAACTTACCTCCCTTGTGATTGTGTGTGTGTGTGTATGTGTGAGAGAGAGAGGTAGGGATTGTGTAAGTACTGTTTGGAGTTAAGGGTAAGTTGAACTGATATATTCTCAAGACCTTATCTCTCATCTGTTTCTACTCTCCTTTCCTCACCTTTCCACACATCTGCGTCCAGGCCAAAGTTCTGCTCCACCACAGACCTGAGAGTCTGCTTTCACCGTTGGCTTATATTTCATAGCTATGTTGTTGTGGGCCGTATGGATCAATGGTAAGGGTAAGTGTTTATGTTACATGGGAGTCAGACAGTGAATCATTGATTGCAATGAAGGTAAATAAAA